>NC_043010.1:13081517-13096517 GCF_006345805.1 Octopus sinensis
CAGCTCTCCACCTTATTTAATGATAATAATAATCCTTCCTACTAAAGGCACAAGGCTTGAAGTTTGGGAAAGTGGAGGAAGTTAATTGCATCAACCCTGAGTCTTCAATTGGTATTTATTTTATCAACCCCAAAAGGATGAAAGGCAAAGTTGCCCTCGGTGGAATTTGAACTCAGAGCATAAAGTCAGATGAAATACCATGAAATAGCATTTTGCTCAACATGCTAACAATTCTGCCAGCTTTTCACCTTAATAATCATAATAATAATAATGGTTTCAAATTTTGGCACAAGGCCAGCCAGATCAGGGGAGGGTGTTAGTCAATTACATCAACCCTAATATTCAACATGTACTTGTTTTATCGACCCAGAAAGGATAAAAGGTTAAGTCAACCTTGGTGGAATTTGAACTCATAATGTTAAGACGGACAAATGTTGCCAAGAATTTAACCTGGTGTGCTAACAATTCTTATTTCTTTATTGCCCACTCGGGGCTAAACACAGAGGGAACAAACAAGGACAGACAAACGGATTAAGTCGATTAGATCGACCCCAGTGCATAACTGGTACTTAATTCATCGACCCCGAAATGATGAAGGGCAAAGTCAACCTCAGTGGAATTTGAACTCAGAATGTAATGGCAGACGAAATACCACTAAGCATTTCGCCCGGTGTGCTTACGATTCTCCCAGCTCAAATAACAATGATTTTGTTTATTTCCCACCAGGGTGAAGGATGAGGGGGACAATACAAAGATCAACACAAAGTGTGGGTGTTTACATATAATGAAGTGATGACAAAGAAAGAACGGAGCAAGTATACACAGTATACAATGAAAAGGAAGGGAAATAGACATAGGCACAGGCGTGGCCGTGTGGTAAGAAGCTTGCTTCCCAAGCACATGGTTCTGGGTTCAGTCACACTGCATGGAACCTTGGACGGGTGTCTTCTACCTTGTGAGTGGATTTGGCAGGCAGAAACTGAGTCATGTGCCTTCACTAAGGCAAGTGTTATAGCATAATTCATTAGGGATAGATCTAGAACAAGTGACATGCAGTTCATCTTTGTGCCAGAAAGAGGTACTATTGATGCTGTCTTTTTTGTGAGACATCTTTAGGAGAAATACTTAGCTAGAAGTAAGCCCCTACAGCTAGCATTCATCAGCCTTTGATGGGTTTTCATGCTCTGTAGTTTAGTTGTCTTTAACCCTTTCGTTACTGTATTTATTTTGAGATACTCTGCGTTTCTTTCAAATACGTTAAATATACGGAGATGTACTCGCATAGCAAGTGATTTGATCTGAGATCGTGTGCTGGAACGAAAACAACTGCAGCATGGAAGGTGTTTGTAAGCCATTTAAGAAACACACAAAAGCCGTTCGATTCACTTCAACATTTAAGTTTAATTTGTCAAAATATTTTCTTCGCTATAAGACCGCGACCTGTTCACTGATGCAGCACGGATTTTTGTCAGTGAACAGGTCGCGGTCTTATAGCGACGAAAATATTTTGACAAATTAAACTTAAATGTTGAAGTGAATCGAACAGCTTTTGTGTGTTTCTTAAATGGCTTACAAACATCTTCCACTTTAAATATAACAAAGAATTTAGTAAAATAACTTAGTTATCATACAGTTAGTTTTAGGAACGTTAATTGTGATTAAGGTTTGGTGATAAATTTTAGTTCAAAACTTTTGAAAACAAGACGTTTGTACTCAGAGCCAAAGCCAGTTTCATCTGGGTTGGTAACGAAAGGGTTAAGGAAATTAAAAGGTTCAAAAGGCTGTTCAGAAGCAATTTTTAGCTTCCTTTGCCCAGGTAACCAAATTATTCTCACAACCATTGAAATTATTTGCCCAGGTAACGAAATTATTCTCACAACCATTGAAATTATTTGCCCAGGTAACCAAATTATTCTCACAACCATTGAAATTATTTGCCCAGGTAACCAAATTATTCTCACAACCATTGAAATTATTTGCCCAGGTAACCAAATTATTCTCACAACCATTGAAATTATTTGCCCAGCTAACCAAATTATTCTCACAACCATTGAAATTATTTGCCCAGGTAAGCAAATTATTCTCACAATCATTGAAATTATTTGCCCAGGTAACCAAATTATTCTCACAACCATTGAAAATAATTGCCCTGGTAACCAAATTATTCTCACAACCATTGAAATTATTTGCCCAGGTAAGCAAATTATTCTCACAACCATTGAAATTATTTGCCCAGCTAACCAAATTATTCTCACAACCATTGAAATTATTTGCCCAGCTAACCAAATTATTCTCACAACCATTGAAATTATTTGCCCAGGTAACCAAATTACTCTCACAACCATTGAAATTATTTGCCCAGGTAACCAAATTATTCTCACAACCATTGAAAGAATGGTTGTGAGAATAAGAACAGAATGTAGAATGTTCAGGAAGATTTTTACTTTTACTAATAACAAAGTTTCATTCTCTGAGTAAAAAGTGGATTGTATGATTTTTGTGTGAGAAAAGTAATACTACATGGTACCAATGCATGTATCTTGATTCTGAAAAATTTATGATGACTAGAAAGAAAGATATGGGCTGCTACTATTGATGTATAATATTATTGAGCAGGTGGCAGAACATTAATAAGCTGAGATAAAAGTTGGATGTATTTGGATATATATAGAGAGATGAAGAAAATTGTGTAAGAAAGAAAACTGTGCTGGTTTGGGAATAAGATGCATATGAAAGATATTAGTTGTATGAAGAGCTAAAAGCAATCAGAGTGAATGGAACATGTAGAGGTGAGAGACCTAAGAAGACATGTGTTCAAAGGCCATCGGGTCAAAACGGTGAAATTACAGTCAACCTCTTCCTTGTAAAAGTTTAAAAAACAAGTACTCTTCAAAAACACATTGAATAATCCTTCGGTAAATGTTAAATTGTTTTTGTATATAAGTTGGTATATAAACAAACAAACATATATATATATATATATATACACACACACACACACATTTATATATATATACATATATATACACATTTATGTATATATATATATATATACACACATATATATATATCATCATCATCATCATCATCATTTAACGTCCGCTTTCCAAGCTAGCATGGGTTGGACGATTTGATTGAGGTCTGGCGAACCAGATTCCAATCTGATCTGGCAGAGTTTCTACAGCTGGATGCCCTTCCTAATGCCAACCACTCCAAGAGTGTAGTATACATATATATATATATAATATATATAGAGAGAGAGTAGAGTAAGAATAGCTTGGGCAAAGTTCAGAGAGCTCTTACCTCTGCTGGTGACAAAAGGCCTCTCGCACAGAGTGAAAGGCAGACTGTATGATGCGTGTGTACGAACAGCCATGCTACATGGCAGTGAAACATGGGCCGTGACTGCTGAGGATATGCGTAAGCTTGCTAGAAATGAAGCCAGTATGCTCCGATGGATGTGTAATGCCGGTACTCACACTCGGCAGAGTGTAAGTACCTTGAGAGAAAAGCTGGACCTAAGAAGCATCAGTTGTGGGTGCAAGAGAGACGTTTGCGCTGGTATGGTCATGTGGCGAGAATGGATGAAGATAGTTGTGTGAAAAAGTGCCACACCCTAGCGGTTGAGGGAACCTGTGGAAGAGGCAGACCCAGGAAAACCTGGGACGAGGTGGTGAAGCACGACCTTCGAACTTTAGGTCTCACTGAGGAAATGACTAGAGACCGAGACCTCTGGAAGTGTGCTGTGCGCGAGAAGACCCGGCAGGACAAGTGAGTCCACAACCCGTGGCCTTCTACATGGGATGGAGCCAGCCTACGTATGCATACCTTCCCTTCTTGGGACACAAAACTCTACTTGTGAAGACGTGTTGAGGCAAGTGAGGATCAGAATCGAAATCGATCAATGGAAATTGCGGATGTGCTACCAGTGCCGGTGGCATGTCGAAACTCTGCTTGTGAAGACCCATTGAGGCAAGTGAGGATCAGAATCGAAATCGATCAATGGAAATCGATCAATGGAAATTGCAGATGTGTTACCAGTGCCGGTGGCATGTAAGAGAACTTTCCGTTTCGCGACCGTTGCCAGCACCGCCCCGTTTCGTGTCCGTTGCCAGCCTCGCCTGGCCCTCGTGCCGGTGGCACATATAAAGAACCATCCGTTCGTGGCCGTTTGCCAGCTCTGTCTGGCACCAGTGCGGGTGGCACGTAAAAAGCACCCACTACACTCACGGAGTGGTTGGCGTTAGGAAGGGCATCCAGCCGTAGAAACACTGCCAGATTTGACTGGGCCTGATGAAGCCTTCTGGCTTCACAGACCCCAGTAGAACCGTCCAACCCATGCTAGCATGGAAAACGGACGCTAAATGATGATGATGATGATGATGATATATATATATGTATGTATATATATATATATATAATATATATATGTATGTATATATATATATATATATATATATATATATTATATATATGTATGTATGTATACATATATATATATACATATATATATATATATATATATATATATAGAATTTAGAGACAAACCGCTATTTAGTTATTCCATCAATAGTGAAAAGATATTATCTATGATAACCACATAGAAATTAATTAAATATCTTATAATTATTATTCTAAAAATCTCATAACAAATCAAACATTTGCATAGGCCTCTTATAAGGTATCACCAGCTTTTGGCAAAATGTATATATGTATATATATGTATATGTTTGTAAATATATAATATATATATATATATATATGTATATATATACACACACACACACACATATATATATATATATGAGGTCTAATCAATAAGTATCCAGAATGTCGCCATAGAAACGAAGCTAAAGTATGTAGAGTGAAGCCACTTGACAAAGAGCATGTGCACTAAGTTACAGGGACGTAAACACACCAGCATCGGTTGTCAAGCGATGTTGGGGGGGACAAACACAGACTCATAAACACACACACATATACATATATACAACGGGCTTCTTTCAGTTTCCATCTACCAAATCCACTCACAAGGCTTTGGTCGGCCCAAGGCCATAGTAGAAGACACTTACCCAAGGTGCCACACAGTGGGACTGAACCCAGAACCATGTGGTTGGTAAACAAGCTACTTACCACACAGCCACTCCTGCGCCTTAATATTTAAGCTTTTGTAGTATCTGTTATTGATGTCTACAGGAAATGAATGCATATGGCCTAGTGGTTAGGGTGTTGCGTTCATGACTGGAAAGTTGTGGGCTCAATTCCTGAATTCAGCAGCTAATTGTACCATTGAGCAGGGAAGTTAATCTCACATTGCTTTAGACTACTCCTCTGAAAGTGAATACCTGCAAACTACTGATTCAGTTTTCTCTCTCTCTCCCCCCCTTTCTCTCCGTTTCTCTCTCTCTCTCTCTCTCCTATTATGCGGCTTTCGTAGCAAAGGCTTCATGTTTTCATATCTGATATGTGCCACCCTGACTCTTCTGTACTTCTAGCCATTACTTCCATTCCCTGAGGTTACTTTTTCCTTTGGCCATCTCAGCAACTATCAATCACTCACACCCTCTGTTGCCAGCATGGAGGCACATGGCTTAGTTAGTGGTTAGGGTGTTAGATTCATGATCGTAAGATTGTGGTTTTGATTTCCTGGACAAGGCGACATGTTGTGTTCTTCAGCAAAACACTTTGTTTCACTCAGCTGACAAAAATGAGTAATCCTGAAATGGACTGGCGTCCTGTCCAGGTGGAGAATATACACGCCATGGAAACCAGGAAACTGGCCCTATGAGTCTATAACTTTCAGGAAGGAACTTTATCTTTTTAACTTCATCTTTTACCAGCAGACATGTAAGTACCTATTTCTTTACTACCCACAAGGGGCTAAATACAGAGGGGACAAGCGGATTAAGTCGATTACATCGACCCTAGTGCGTAACTGGTACTTAATTTATCGACCCCCGAAAGGATGAAAGGCAAAGTCGACCTCGACGAAATTTGAACTCAGAACGTAACGGCAGATGAAATATGGCTACGTATTTCGCCCGGCGTGCTAACGATTCTGCCAGCTCACTGCCTTATGTACCAGACATGTAAGTACTATTACTGTATCTCTCCCTTTCCTCCCTTCTATTACTCTCTCTCTCTCTCTCTCCCCTTCTTCTCTCTGGCAACATCTCTTCCACTTCTACTACCATCTCACTCCAATTCACTCTGCTTCTCCAGTTACATTCTTACTTCATACTCCATCTCATTGGTCATTGGTGTCTTTTTATCAACTCTGACTGTCGCATTACCTTGAACAAACAGAGATAGTTGTAAGCAGGTGTCGCCACCATGCAAGTGGTGCCCTTCAGTTCCAATTTTCTGGGACATTTCTGATCATGGGATCCGGTGACACGTAAAAAGCACCATCCAATCATGGCCGTTTGCCAGCCTCGTCTGGCACATAAAAAGCACCCACTACACTCTCGGAGAGGTCGGCGTTAGGAAGGGCATCCAACTGTAGAAACACTGCCAGATAAGACTGGAGCCTGGTGCAGCCTTCTGGTTTCTCAAACCTCAGTTGAACCGTCCAACCCATGCTAGCATGGAAAGCGGATGCTAAATGATGTGGAAACAGGTGGGGGTTGACAGTAGGAAGGGTGTCCAGCTGCAGAGAATCTACCTCATCAAATTCTGTCTGACTCATGTGAGAATAGAAAAGTGGATGTTAAAATGATGATGACGATAATGATGATGATACACACACACACGTGCACTCTTGCACATTATATCATTATTGTTTTAACATCTATTTTTCCATGCTTGCATGAGTCAGATGAGAATACATTGAAGCATGGTGTTTTTATGACCGGATGCCCTTCCTGTTGCTAACCTCACTTTTTCCAAGCTAAATAGTAATCTTCCAGTCTAGTGAATAACAATAGCCCAAGTGTGTTTTACATGGAGAACAGGAAAAACAAAACATACAAAAAATGACATCATTTCATCATTTAATTCTGCTTCTTATGATATCCACTTGATCTTGCTCATCTCATCATAGTAGATGTCTTGCAAACAACTTGCACATGCAAGTGCTACTAGTCAAAAACTCCTCATACCAGAAGCCAGCAAGTGTATGGAGTCATTAGGAAAGAATGCGCGCTGTTTCGGGGCCTACCTCTCGACGGCATCAATGCGCACTGGACCCCCTCACTGATATGAGGCCCCGCTTGCTAGATCAGCTGGTTATCAAATAAAGTTCAATATTCTTCTAGCCATCGCTCATCCTCTCTTTTTAACCAAATCCAGTGGCTAGCCTTCTCCACTGTAGATTGGATATCAGTCATGGTGGTATTGACTTTACGATGAGTTAGTCCTAACGATAACAACAGTCGTCTCAC
Source organism: Octopus sinensis (assembly GCF_006345805.1). Lineage (NCBI taxonomy): Eukaryota > Metazoa > Mollusca > Cephalopoda > Octopoda > Octopodidae > Octopus > Octopus sinensis. The sequence goes on from NC_043010.1 coordinate 13,088,900, forward strand.
GCTGTGTCCAACAAACCCTCTACATCCATCTAACACCCGTGGACATATTTACAAAGTCAGAAAACAGCACAGCTCCAATGACTTTCAGAAACATTTTTTCATGCTGAGAGTTGCTGAAGCATGGAACAAACTGCCGGCATCAGTTGTTAGTTGTCAGAGCACTGCATCCTTCAAGACTTCCATGCTTCCTGAGATTCGCCAACACTACAACTGATTTTCTCCCCTCCATACACACACAAACATGTATCTGACTCATACATTGTTTGCTTTCCAGACATTTGTACATTACTGCATGTACTTTATATGCACTTTCTGACAAGTTGTGGTGCACCTGAGCACTGTATACAATAATTTCATTACTATTATTATTATTTATTATTACATCCGACTTCAATTGGAAAATGTTCTGCTTTCCATTTAATCCAGTTCATTAGAGCAGTCCCTTGATCAAGTATCCACTTCAACTTTCTCATAATAGTATCCATGTGATCCTGCTCATAATTGTATCCAAATCTCAACAAACTTCTTACTGCATTTTAAATAGAAATCTTATTCTCTTAACCCTTTTGATACCAAGCATTCTGGAAACCCTTCCATTTATATGATACAAAATTGTCTAATCTAGCTTCATCTGGTCTCCATCCGACCGTAAAAAGCACCATCCGATCGTGGCCGTTTGCCAGCCTCATCTGGCACCTGTGCCAGTGGCACATAAAAAGCACCCACTACACTCTCGGAGTGGTTGGCGTTAGGAAGGGCATCCAGCTGTAGAAACACTGCCAGATCAGACTGGGCCTGGCGCAGCCTTCTAGCTTCCCAGACCCCAGTTGAACCGTCCAACCCATGCTAGCATGGAAAACGGACGTTAAACGATGATGATGATGATGATGATGATGAAAGTATTTGTAGTTAAATTCTAACCTTCAATTCCGATGCTATACAAGAAACTTTTATACTTTAGTTCCAAGCACTAACTGGAAAATATTAGTTGTTTTACTAAATCCCTTTAAATTCTTCTTTTTTTTACTTGTTTCAGTCATTTGACTGTGGCCATGCTGGAGCACCACATTTAGTCAAGAAAATCAACCCCTGGACTAATTCTTTGCAAGCCTAGTACTTATTCTATCGGTCTCTTTTGCTGAACCGCTAAGTTACGGTGACATAAACACACCAGCATTAGTTGTCAAGCGATGTTGGGGGGACAAAAACAGACACACAAACACATATATACACACACACACACATATATATATTTATATATATATATATATATATATATATATATATATATATATATATATATATATATATATATATATATACATATATACGATGGGCTTCTTTCAGTTTCCGTCTACCAAATCCACTTACAAGGCTTTGGTCGGACCGAGGCAATAGTAGAAGACACTTGCCCAAGAAGACACTTGCCTAAGGTGTGACTGAACTCGGAACCACGTGGTTTGTAAGCAAGCTACTTACCATACAGCCACTCCTACCATTTTGTCCATGTTATTTACTGTGGAAAATATTCAGGAATATATACAGAAAATGATTAAGTCCTTATGTCAGGTCAACAATTGCCTCTATACATCAGAAAGAGCATAAGTAGGAAGATCTCTCTGATTATGTTCTGGGCCATAAATCCTTGTTTGACTGAGGGTTTAGAAAGATATCATCTAAACTTACCAAAATAATTTCAGTCGTTAAGCTGTCGTTAATTTACTACACAAACATTTCATCTTTAGGTTATTTCTTAAACACATATTTCGTTTTGGGATTTGGTTTGCAAGATTCTTTATATGAGTTCGTGTTTTGAAGAATATTCTATTGTGTCTGGGGAGAGTCATTTTCTTTTTGTGCCTTATTATTTAACACACTCACCGTTAAAATTTCCACTTTTTTTCTTATTTTTATTGTCCTAAAATTTTTGTTGCGTCTTGCAACCTTTTCAATAGTTTTGACTCTCAAAACTATTGAAATGGGTTGCAAAACATAATGAAAATTTTAGGACAATAAAAATAAGAAAAACGTGGAAATTTTACTGGTGAGTGTGTTACATAATAAGGCACAAAAAGAAAATGACTCTCCCCAGACACAATAGAATAGACTCAAATTGTTTTTGTTATCAACATAATTATTATTTATCATACAATTAGAGTCTCTCAGTAATTAACTCTTGTGATTTATTTCTTAATTATTTCTTAATATATGCTAATTTTCACTCCCGTGTATAATATTGTCCATCTACTTTCATGATTCTCTCATCATTATTTCAACAAATACAGTTTATCATCTGAAACATGTCCAAAGTTATCAAAATGATATAGAACACCACATATTCCTGAAATGATACAGAACACTATTAAATTATATAGAACATAACATAAAGCTAATGTTGTCTTTTTGCTGCTACTTAATTATTTCTGAATAGACATTTGATGTTTACTACATTAAATATCATCATCATCATCATCGTTTAGCGTCCGCATCCCATGCTGGCATGGGTTGGACGGTGCAACTGGGGTCTAGGAAGCCAGAAGGCTGCACCAAACCCAGTCTGATCTGGCAAACATTAACTGGAAAGCGGAACATTTTCCAATCGAAGTTGGATGTAGAGGGTTTGTTGGACACAGTGTGAGACGACTGTCATTATTGTTAGGCCTAATTCATCATAAAGTCAATACCACCATGACCGATATCCAAACTACAGTGGAGAAGGCTAGCCACTGGATTTGGTTAAAAAGAGACGATGAGCGATGGCTAGAAGAATATTGAGTTCTTCATAACCAGCTGATCTAGCAAGCGGGGCCTCATATCAGTGAAGGGGGCCAGTGCACATTGATGCCATCGAGAGGTAGGCCCCGAAACGGTGCGCCTTCTCTCCTGATGACCCCATAAACTTGCTGGCTTCTGGTATGCGGAGTTTTTGACTGGTAGCACTTGCATGTGCAAGTTGCTTGCAAGACGTCAATATATTAACATTAACTTAAAATGAGTTAAATTGATTTTCACTGTCACATCTGTTGCTATAACAACTATCTAAAGTTAATTCTTCAGAATCCTGAGGAACCACAATGCCACTGATTATCTTCTTGTCATTGAATGCCATTCATCAAACGTATGAAAACAGAAATGTACACCTGGTTTTCGTGTTTGCACAAGGTTGGTTCCAATGCTGGAGTCAAGTTTGCTCAAATCTTTGAACTGAAGAGAAGCAGGACTGGCACCAGGTCCAGCCTTCTGATCTTTGTTTCCCCAAGAAAAGGAAATGTTGCGTTGCTTCAAATTGTTGTCTTTGAAGCGCAAGAGTGGCCTTCCAAATGACCTTCCTGTTGGGAATTGGCCAAAGAGAAGTTACTTTGGAACTCTGATATCACTCATATGTGAGGTATGATCTGACCATCTAAGCTGTATTTTGATAAGAATGACTTCAGTACCTCATATGATGCATTTTGTTAGCACCTCACTGTTACAAATATGGTCACTCGGTTTTATGTTGCAGATAGTACGCAAACATCACATATGAAAAGTGTCAAGCTAGTTGCTGATTTTTTGATACAGGGTTCAAAATTCAGCACCATAAAGCAATGATGTCAAAACCACACCAACTTATATACTTGTATACATCAACTTCCACCTTCAACAATACATTTGTAGCTGTTCCAAAGCTATATATATATATATATATATATGAAATATACTCTTATCTTCATAAATCTCAGCATTACATCATCATCATCACCATCACCATCATCATCATCAACAACATCATCATTTAACGTTTGTTGTCCATGCTTGCATGGGTTGGATGCTTTGACCAGGGCTGGTAAGCTGAAAGGCTGCACCAGATTCCAGTCTGATTTAGCATGGTCTTTTTCTACAGTTGGACGACCTTCCTAACGCCAACCACTCCAAGAGTGTAGTGGATGCTTTTACATGCCACCAGCATGGGTGACATTTGCATGACACGGGTGTGATGACTGTGATTTTGTTCAGCTTCATGGGTCCTCTTCTCATGCACAACATAATGCCAAAGGTGTCAGTCATTGCCTCTGTGAGGTCCAACGCTTGAAAGGAACTCGACCACTTTGCCTCCGTGAGGCCTAATGCTCAAAAGGAACTTTACCTCTGTGAAGCCCAACACTCGAAATGAACTCAGCCACTTTGGCTCCATGGGGCCCAACGCTCGAAAGGAACTCAGTCACTTTGCCTCCATGAGGCCCTATGCTCAAATATATATATATATTATCATTCTTTTTATACTTTTTGAAAAAAAAAATTATATTTATATATATATTATATATTATATTAATTATCTTTATATTATTTGTTATTTATGTATTGGTTTATGTCTATCCCTGTTTGAGTTGCCTAATAGTGGTTTTATCTCTAATTCATATTTTATATATTTATACTGTAAAATTTGATTTAATACTAAATCTAATTTTTCCCTGTAAGTTTGGAGACATACTCCCTGATATTATTATAATTATATATATATATAATATAGCCTTATCTTCATAAATCTCTGAATTTGTAAGAGACACATCCATTACTGCATCATAAATTAAGCAAACGGCCAAACAAGGTTTAGGCAAGAGATCTGATTAGAGATGGTGTGTTGAAACTAAAACAATTACAATATGAAAGACACATATCAATTACTGGAAAATCACTTAAATTAATGTAACACAATCTATACAACAGAAGCATATAACCTTCTCTTATCTATAGCTGTAAAGTCTCATATGGACGGTTAAAAGACACAGGTAAGCTTCTCTGGGATTTCAAAACATAGCAAGTAGGGCACCTATAAGCTTGTTTGGGATTTTACAGCTGTCTGTGAGTAATACAGGTGAGCAGTACTGAGAGTTGATAGCTATGCTGGCAGAAACGTTAGCACGCCGGGCGAAATGCTTAGCAGTATTTCGTCTGCTGCTACATTCTGAGTTCAAATTCCGCCGAAGTTGACTTTGCCTTTTATCCTTTCGGGGTCAATTAAATAAGTACCAGTTACGCACTGGGGTTGGTCCTCTCTGTGTTTAGCCCCTTGTGGGTAGTAAAGAAATAGGTATTTTGTCTGCCAATACGTTCTGAGTTCAAATTCCGCCGAGGTTCATTTTGCCTTTTATCCTTTTGGGGTCAATTAAATAAGTACCAGTTACGCACTGGGGTCGATATAATCGACTTGATCCATTTGTCTGTCCTCTCTGTGTTTAGCCCCTTGTGGGTAGTAAAGAAATAGAAATAGATAAGAGATACAAATATGCATCTGTAGTATGGATAGTGTTAACTATTATTTGGTGTCAAAATTTTCATCACATGAACTGTGACCTGGTCACCGACGTGATTCCACTGCTTCTATTTCGTGAGGTAACTGCTTGATATATATATAGTTTCCAGAATTGTTTGTTTGTTGAGATTTTTCAATACAAGTCAAAGATTTTGAGCAAAGCTGACTCCAACATCAGGACCCACTTCATTCATGCATGATTGCACACTGGCAAAATGCTGCTCCTCTAAATTGAAACTTTACCTGTTATTGTGGTTTTGTGGCATGGAGCAAGCAGGCCTTGCTCTCCACTGAAGAAAACACATAGTAAATGATCCACAAGCACTTAGGCACACTGAGATGAGTGCTCACTGTCAGTTAACATAATAATAATAATAATAATAATAATAAAACATTGTGTACAGTGCTCAGGTGCACTACAACTCATCTAAAGTGTATGTATAGTACATAGGGTAATGTACAAGCGTCAGGAAAAGAACAGTGCATGAGTCATGACATATACACATGTGTATGAGTATGGAAGGGGGACAATCAGGTGCAGTTTCGGCGGATTTTGGAAAGCATGAGGGCCTTAAAGGATGCAGTGCCATGGCAGTCAACAACTGACGCAGGCAGTTTGTTCCATGCTTCAGCAACTCTGAGCATGAAAAAATGTTTCTGAAAGTCATGGGAGCTGTGCTGTTTTCTGACTTTGTAGGCATGTCCACGTGTGTTGGACACATGGAGATCAAAAAGGTGTTCAGTGAAAATTTTCATGAAAATTTTCTTAGCACCAGAACATCTCTTGGGAAATAGGTTTAGAACACAAATGGTAATGGACTTCTAAGTATTCCATAAAAAATGGCTGCATCAAAACGTTTCTGACACAGATGATTCAACAGAAAATGGGACTGTTAGAAACATAGCATAGGTTTTTAAATATTTAAAACCTTTTCATCTTCAAAGATGAAGTTAATAATCCAACATATGATATTCTCATTGATCTTTGAAATTCTAAATTTTTAATACAGAAAAGAAAAGCATTAAAAGAGAGCTGTCAGTAATTGCTATTTTATAGTACTATAGGATTATTTTTATAATTTCACTCCATGTCAGACTTAATCAAGCAGACTTAGGATTAGAGACATTCCATCAATGACCATCCCTACTCAGGTTACATTATCGAATATGTCTTATTTATAAAGAAGATGGTAGGCTTTGGTTTGAGGTTTGCTATTTTTATAAGGGTGAGTGAACATGTAAAGGCTTCTTTGTTAACTTGTAGAATCCTGCTGTTGTTTATCCCTGCTTCAGCCCAGATTGAGCAGACTTATAATCAAAGGCATTCCATTCATGACCATCAAAACATATGAATTCAAGATCGAATCATCCAAAATGCCCAGTTCTTAGATGGTTTTAGGAGATGAGAAGGAATGCAACTATTATTTCTATAAACGAGAGAAACTCTGTAGAGTTTTCTTTGTTATCTTGTAGAATCTTAAAATGATTTAGTACAAGGTTTTGATAACAGAGATGAAATGAATCTAGGCAAGAGATGACTGTTAAATGTACCCTGGTATTTTCCATAGCATTGTTAAATATATGCAGTATAATTTTGTTGGTGACCAGGTCACAGTTTGCATGATGAAAATTTTGACATCACATAACAAATACTCTTTTACTTGTTTCAGTCATTTGACTGTGGCCATGCTGGAGCACCACCTTTAGTCGAGCAAATTGGCCCCAGGACTTATTCTTTGTAAGCCTAGTACCTATTCCATCAGTCTCTTTTGCCGAACCGCTAAGTTATGGGGACGTAAACACACCAGCTTTGGTTGTCAAACAATGTTGGGGGGACAAACACAGACACACGAACATATACACACACACATGTACATATACATATATACAACGAGCTTCTTTCAATTTCCATCTACCAAATCCACTCACAAGGCTTTGGTTGGCCCGAGGCTACAGTAGAAGACATTTGCTCAAGGTGCCACACAGTGGGACTGAACCCGGAACCATGTGGTTCATAAGCAAACTACTTACCACACAACCAATAATAAGTGTTTATGTAAAGTTAATGGTCTTCATATGTTTTTGAATGGCTAATGTGTGTCTTCCATGTGACAAGTATAGTTAAATAAAAAAAAATACAATTAATTTGTAATCTAAGACCTAGTTTAATGAATTAGGATGTTTGTCATGAATAATAGTTATGTGGCCGATGCCAGTGCTGCCCCGACTGGCTCCTGTGCCGTGGCACATAAAAAGACCATCCGAACGTTGCCAGCGCCGCCTTGGCTGGCTTCCGTGCCGCTGGCATGTTAAAAGCTCCAGCCG
>NC_043010.1:13101517-13131517 GCF_006345805.1 Octopus sinensis
TGTGTGGAGATGAGCCTGAAATAAGTGTATTGTTTGTATTATTCTTTGCTCTTCGAAACGTCAGTACTTTCCCATCCTCATTCTCCCTTAGAAAAGTCTAAAAATCATGAGTGAAATGTAATAAAGATGAAATTGGATTCTGTCGATATTTTTGCATATTCAGAATCTCTGTTAAAGGTAGGAATCCGAAAAAAATTTTTCACAAAAATTCGTTTTTCAAAGAGGTGCGATTCTGCATTAGCCCCTATACCTATTGGTTGAGCCGAATCAATTTGAAATGATTTAATTAAAAGAACACATGGCCATGGTTTTAGATCGTTATGCTCTCGAAGACAAGTCAGATGCTTTATCATGCTACTTGTCAATTCCGGGAAAATTATTGACTGTTCTGAGACTTACTGAACTCGGTACATTAAAAGACTACGTCTCACGCACACACATTGAAAATACACGCATATACATGAATACACACACAATGAAAGACAGCGAAAACTCAACATTGTAAAAAGCCTCCCAAAACTGTTGTGGCAGAAGTCAACATCTCTGAGATTGAAACAAGACACTTATTTACGGCCGTAAATAGACTCCACCCAGCAGCACAGAAAGGGAAATCTATGTAGGTTAGGTTTGACGAAGAAATCGAAACATTTCTCCTGCGAAACAATACTGATGTAAGAAGGTCGAACCTTACATGATAACAAATACTAAGCAAAACCTGTAATATATGCTCTTTAATAGATTAATTTTTTTAATGTTTTAAAATGTTATTTACCTCATTTATAAATTAATTCAATTCTTCGATCTTTCTGGGCACATATATCTATCACATTTTCATAGAAATCTTCTCTTTTCATCAATTCTTGTAATAAATCTTTTTCAATTGACATTAGTGCTAACCCAGACAGTCTTCTTTCTCCTGTCGCATTTCTTTGGTATGTTTTAATTCTACTTAATGCAGAAAAGGATCGCTCTACAGAAGCCGTGGTAGACGGAATTGTCAAAATCAACTTGCACAGATTGAAGAGTTCTGGCATAGCTTCAACAAGATCACTGCTGTAACTCATTAAATGACTTACACTTGGTTTTTTAAAATCTTTCTTTGAATACATCACATTGAGCTCACTTTGTAATCGTATTACATCAAAAAATCTGCCATAAGTTGTTCTTAAAGAATCTAAAGAGTCCACAGGAAATTGTTTGCAATACTCATCAACTTTGTTGAAATTCAAAAGTTCCATGAATTTAAACTCTTCTAAGGATGAATATCGTGCTTTTATTTGGTCAACTATTGTACTGATAATTTTGTTATAAAGCATTCTATAATGTCGTTGGGGATCAATAGATATATTCTTGGATCTCTGAATTCCGATTCCTGCATCGACTCCATATTTTTCCCCTAACCTATCATAAAAGATTGAAAAATTATCAAGTTTGTTTTCGAGTACAGTTCTAGTTTTATCTATTTGCTCTTTACAATACACTATGTCATGATTTTTACTCTGGAGTATGTTAAATAAGAAGTCAGAAAAAGAAAAAATGTCACTGAATACTTCTAACAAAAATAAGAAATCAGGAGCCTTTAAAGTGTGTAAGAATCCAATTGCTGAATTTATGGTGGTATCATCCCATGCTTCAGGATTTCCAATGATGTGTTCAAAAAGGCTGATTATGAAATTATACTTTTCCATTGTGGTAATAATAAGACGTGATGAGTAATTCCATCTAGTTGCTGTTGCTTTCGGAAATCTTTTTTTAACAATGTTATCTAATGCATTTCGGTGATTTCGTAAAAAATTTACCGAGTCCGTTTATTGTAGAAAAAAATATCTTGCATTCTTTCATAGCACAGCATGATTGTGAAAGAACTAAATTTAGGATATGGGCACAACAATGAATAAAGATCGCACATTCATATTTCTTTCTTACTTTTACCTGTAACCCATTTAGTTGTCCGACCATTGTAGCGGCACCATCATATGTCTGTGCAATCAATTTGTTTCCACATTCCCACGTCTCAATGCATTTAAAAACAAGTTCAGATAAAGCATTTGCAGATCGATCCGCACTAACATCACTAAAACCGATAAATCGTTCTTTCGTCACACAGTCTTCTGTAAGATAACGTAAAACTGTTGACAGTTGTGAAGATGCTGAGGCAGCAGATGCCTCATCAACAAGAATAGAAACAAACTTAGCTTGCTCAATTTCCTTCTGCATCTCATTCAACATAACTTTATGAATTGCTTCGATCAAGTAATTTCGAATTCTGTTCGACAGACCGGTGAAGATAGAAGCTGTATCTAGATGACTTTCCATTTTTTGTCATATTTACTGATCAAATATACGAGTTCTTTATAATTTCCACGATTATTAGAGCTTTCAGATTCAAAATGACCCCGAAATGATAATTCCTGGAGGCCTAAAAAAATAACAACATCGATCAATCGTTGCACAATGGATCTGTTTCGTCTAACTTTCTCATTATGATGTTGTATGCTTTGATTTTTACGTGCATCTAATTGTAAGTCTATGCGAACATTCCCGAATATTTTAAGATCTATCAAACATTTTATATGCCTTTGAGAACGCTCGTGCTTTAGCATAGCCATATGTAAATTATTTAAATCATCATAGCCTTTATCATTCCAAACATTTTTTTCTAAGCCAAAAAGTAAACACGGCCAACAGAATAATTTATTAAGAGCAACACTTCCAGTTAACCATTTTTTCTTTTCATACGAATTAACCTGAAATTGTCTCGTGAATTTCTTGTTGTAGCTTCGCAAATTAGGTAAATTCGGTGTTGGTCTCCCACCATTTATAATTAATTATTTTCCATCGAAGTCTCTTTTCGAAAAACTATTTCTCAAAATATCGTTTATAACACACATTTCACTCATTTTGAAAAAGGCTGCTCTTATATAAGAACCCACGTGGAAGCGCCGGCGTAAATTGTAAGTCAATTTCAACAAAACGGAAGAATTCCCTTAGTTAAATTAATTTAAGATTAATTAGCTATTTCTGAAATAAGAAATATAATATAAATTATATTTTTGTTTTCAAAACACTCCAAAAATATAATAGTGCAAACGGATGTTTTGGATAAAAAAATTCAAACTTATTGCCAAGCTATTCCAACATTTCAGCTGGCTAACTCAAGAATTATGGGACTGTTCTTGATCCGGTCAGAAATTTTACGGGTCAAAAGTGGAACCAGGTTAGCAACAATTCTACACTAACAAAGAGAGAGAGAGGGGGTGTCATGCGGTCTTCTCAAAGCATGACACGCCACAATGAATTCATCGAGTCACTAAGAGAGAGAGAGAGGAAGGAAGGACAAACTAATACAGAGAAGGAGTGTGTGTCATGCGATCTTCTCAAAGCATTTCTCAAAGCATGAGAAAGGGGAAGGGGAGACAAAATATTTCGAAAACAACTGGATGGATTTTCTTTGAAACAAAGAAGGCATGCAGCCTTATATATACAAAATTGAGGTCGATCAACATCAGTGGAAATTGCAGCTGTGGTTAAGCGAACCATCCGATTGTGGTCGTTGCCGGCGCTGCCCCGTCTGGCCTCCGTGCCGGTGGCACGTAAAAGCACCATCCGTTCGTGTCCACTGCCAGCCTCGCCTGGCCCCCGTGCCGGTGGCACGTAAAAGCACCATCCGTTCGTGGCCGTTTGCCAGCTCTGTCTGGCACCTGTGCGGGTGGCACCTAAAAAGCACCCACTACACTCACGGAGTGGTTGGCGTTAGGAAGGGCATCCAGCCGTAGAAACACTGCCAGATCTGACTGGGCCTGATGAAGCCTTCTGGCTTCACAGACCCCAGTTGAACCGCCCAACCCATGCTAGCATGGAAAGCGGACGCTAAATGATGATGATGATGATGATGATATACATGACAGACTTCTTTCAATTTCTGTCTACCAAATCTACTCATAAAGATTTGGCTGGCCTGAGGCTATTAGTAGGAGGTGCTTGCCCAAGATTCCACACAGTGGGGCTGAACCCAGAACCATGTGGTTGAGAAGCAAACTTGTTACTTTGCAGCTATGCCTATATGTGTGTGAGCGTGTATGTGTGTGTGTGTATTTGATAGGCAAAGTACACAAAAATTTTCTCTCTCTCTTTCTCTCTCTTCAGTTCTCTCTCCCTCCAATGAAACATTCATATAAATTGTGAGAAATTTTTCTCTCAGTAATACATAATCATAAAATATATCTTTATACTTTTTTACCTATAAAATACAATGTTTTATTAACCCTTTAAATGCAATAAGCAGTTACATCCACTCAGAATTTTATTACCATTAAATGCCAAAATTGGTTTTATCCCTTGGCTTTGAAAAAAAAAAACCCTCCTCCTTATGCTCTGAGAAGTAGAGACACCTCAAGTGACACTTTTTACAGAAAACCATTTTTTGCAGATTTTCTACTTCTTTCACATATTTCATCAAATATCTCTTTACTGAGTAAAAAATCAAACACTCTTAATAGTAGGTATAGAAACCATGCCTACAAGAGATATTGCAAAAGTCTCACTGAAGCAGAAAATATCAATTCTATTATTTTTTATTTTCATTTATTTTATTGTTTTGTGAATAATTAACATCATTACAGGAATGGCCTTGAAAATTTATTATTCTGTGAAAGGGTTAAATGATTATCTAATTTACTTTCATTTTATTTTATTCTTCATAATCTTTTTGTTTAAACAGTCAGAAGGGGATACTATTTTATTATAAGGTTCATCCCTGAGTGCTTCAGTACCTGTAATTACTGCTATTTAGACATGTGAAGGTATTTAAGCTAGAACTATGGCAGAGGTTGACATATATATATATAACACCATGTGTCGGAACAGCTCGTTAGCATACAGAATAATTTGATTGGATAACTTAACAAATATTTCTTTCAGTTTGAACCTTACCAAAACTGATCACCAAACATCAAAGAAATAATGTTGCTGTTGTTATTATTGGCGTCATGAATAATGGTTTGTGGAGGCGCAATGGCCCAGTGGTACGGGCAGGGGACTCGCGGCCTTAGGATCGTGGTTTCGATTCCCAGACCGGGTGTTGTGAGTGTTTATTGAGCGAAAACACCTAAAGCTCCACGAGGTTCCAGCAGGGGTTGGTGGTGAACCCTGCTGTACTCTTTCACCACAATTTTCTCTCACTCTTTCTTCCTGTTTGTGTTGTACCTGTATTTCAAAGGGGTCAGCCTTGTCACTCTCTGTGTCACGCTGAATATCCCCGAGAACTACGTTAAGTGTACACGTGTCTGTGGAGTGCTCAGCCACTTACACGTTAATTTCACGAGCAGGCTGTTCTACTGATCAGATCAACTGGAACACTCATCGTCACAACCGACAGAGTGCCATTAATAATGGTTGGCAGTGTTCTTGGATGTTTTTGTTTAAAAATCGGTCACGAAGAGAGACACCAAGAATCTGACATGGACACCACATTTGGAATACCTCAAACTTGTTCATGACCCATTTGAGGATGATCCAGGACTCATCCCTGTAGAGGAAGACCATTGAAGACCAAGTCTGGTGGTGCAGGCTACAGTGGTTTTGCAACATCTGCAGGATGAGCACCCAAAGGACTACCATACCAAATTTTGTGGTGGCAGCAACCTATGTACTGGAGAATCCAGTATAGCACACCAGAGAAGACATGGGCAAAACAAACTGAGGAAGATCTGAAGTTGTAATGCCTCAACCTTAAGTATTCTAAGGCCAGCACCATGGATCAGAATGCAAAGAATAATATCATCACCAAAGTCCATCACCCAGTGGTACCCACAGCATCATATCGGTTGAGTGGACAGCTTCCCCATCTGATCACCAGCTAGGGATTCCACTTAATTACTTACTTACCTACTTACTTACTTAATGGTGGTGGTGTTGGTGGTGGTGGTGTTTAGCTCCAAGACACTCCTAATCACCAAAGGTATTCCAACAGTAACCATTCTTCTTTTCTCTTTTGTTAGCCCTAATTTTATTGTTCATTATGTTTCTCTTTTTTATAAGATGGTCATATGGAATTCAAAAGGAAACTTAGTATTTTTAGCAAGTCAAGTGACCATGTAGAGGCTCCCTTGTTGAGTTCAGAGCTTCTTCTATCCTCAAAGAAACAACTTTCAAGTTATAGAACATCAATCCTTTGTAAATATTATCATCAATTTAATGTCCATTTTTCTATGCTTGCATGGGTCGAGTGGAACTTATTGAGATAAAAGTTCTATGGTAGGGTGTGTTTCTTGTCACCAACCCTCACCTGTTTCCAAGCAAGGTAACATTTCACCATAGCCAGACTTTTTTTCACAAATGATAGAAACAGAAGGACACTGCTTGTATGAGAGCAACACTCATTTTCCAACCAGCATAGGAGATAAATAACAAAGAGATATCAACCCCTCACCACCTCACACATGTATGAACACATGCCCATGCATACACACACACACACACACACATGCACACACACACACACACATATATATATAAGTATATGTATAATGGACTTTTTCTGTCAACCAAATATTTTTACAAAGCTTTGGTTGCCCCAAAGGTATAGCAAAAGACACATGTCACAAGTGTCATGCAATAGGACTGAACCCAGATCCATGTGGTTAGGAAGCAAGCTTCTTAACCATACAGCCACACCTGCACCTATAATCCTTCATATGTATTTATATGATAATATGGTAATAACTCAAAGTTATAGACCTACTTGAGCTGAGGAATTACAGTCCCTTCACTTCAGCAAGCAACTGTGTTTGACCCCCAAGTAAAAGTAAAGTAAAAGTAAAGTTTTCCTTCTCAAGTCCACGAGGTTCCAGCAGGGGGTGGTGGTGAACCCTGCTGTACTCTTTCACCACAACTTTCTCTCACTTTTTCTTCCTGTTACTGTTGTACTTGTATTTCAAAGGGGCCAGCCTTGTCACACTCTGTGTCACGCTGAATCTCCCCGAGAACTATGTTAAGGGTACACGTGTCTGTGGAGTGCTCAGCCACTTGCAGGTTAATTTCACGAGCAGGCTGTTCTCCTGGTTTCCATGGTGTATATGTTACCAACCTATACAGGTTGCTGGCCTGTTGCAGAATGACTCATTTTTGTCAGCTGAGTTGATTGAAACAACATGAAATGAAGGGTTTTGCTCAAGAGCACAATATGTCACCCAGTTCAAGAATTAAAACCACAATTTTACAATCATGAGTCAAACACCCTAACCAACTAAGCCATGCACCTCCACTTTGACCCCCTCCACTTCCAGTAATAACTTGTAAATGAATTGTAATCTATTTCTTTACTACCCACAAGGGACTAAACATAGAGAGGACAAACAAGAACAGACAAACGGATTAAGTCGATTATATCGACCCCAGTGGGAACTGGTACTTAATTCATCAACCCTGAAAGGATGAAAGGCAAAGTCGACCTGGGCGGAATTTGAACTCAGAACGTAACAGCAGCCAAAATACTGCTAAGTATTCCGGTTGGCATGCTAACGTTTCTGCCACCTCGCCGCCTTAATGAATTGTAATACTCTTTTACTCTTTTACTTGTTTCAGTCATTTGACTGTGGCCACGCTGGAGCACCGCCTTTAATCGAGCAACTTTACCCCGGGACTTATTCTTTTTGTAAGCCCAGTACTTATTCTATCGGTCTCTTTTTGCTGAACCCCTAAGTAACAGGGACATAAATAGACCAGCAATGCTAGGGGGACAAACACAGACACACAACCACACACAGACATTTTTACGTCATTCGGTTGATAAAAATGCATTCTTCAGGACAATTTCCTCATGATCCAGGTGTTGTTGAGTCAGACTCATCACTAAGCTTTGGTGCCTGAGGATGCTTCAGAATATTCTGGGTGGGCACTGATTTGTAATAATGCTAAAGTGGAGTTTCAAAATAAGTGTATTACTGTAAATCTGAGGATGAACCATTGAATGGAGAGAAGTCAGGGTCATTGAGTGAAACCTCTGAACAATGGGCATGTGTAGGGTATTACTCTTCTGTTTAACCCTTTAGCATTTAAACCGGCCATATCCAGCCAAAAATATTCTCCCTTGTTTTATGTTCAAAATGGCCATATCTGGTCTCTCACACCAACCCTACAATATCGTTTTAAAAATTAACAGCTACCTCATCAAAATTTCAAAGCTACAAGATAATGCCTGATTAGTTCAAGGCAATGTGGATGAAAAAGCATTAATTTTGGTAGAATAATGCGAACACTAAAGGGTTAATTGTCAATGGTGTTTGCTTTCTCTTCACTGACATAGCAATGGCTACAAACTCAAATTACTTGTAATGGATGCATGCTCAGAAGAGTTAAAGTGTGACAAGGACTTCCCTGATTTTACCATGCTTTTAAATTTTTCAAACAAACCATCAGTTTTACAAGTTAAAATTATTCTAACACTATTTAAAATGACTGACCAGGTGGTAAGCTTGTAGAACCATTGTAAGATCGGTCAAATGTGCTTACTCTCTTTTTTACTCTTTTACTTGTTTCAGTCATTTGACTGCGGCCATGCTGGAGCACCGCCTTTTAGTCGAGCAAATCGACCCTGGGACTTATTTTTTGTAAGCCCAGTACTTATTCTATCAGTCTCTTTTGCCGAACCGCCAAGTGACGGGGACGTAAACACACCAGCATCGGTTGTCAAGCAATGCTAGGGGGACAAACACAGACACACAAACACACACACACACATATACATATATATATATACATATATACGACAGGCTTCTTTCAGTTTCCATCTACCAAATCCACTCACATGGCATTGGTCGGCCCGGGGCTATAGCAGAAGACACTTGCCCAAGATGCCACGCAGTGGGACTGAACCCGGAACCATGTGGTTGGTTAGCAAGCTACTTACCACACAGCCACTCCTAGTGGCATTTTTTTTTTTTTTTTTTGGCTCTCTACATTCTCAGTTCAAATCCCACTGAGGTAAACTTTGCTTTTCATCCCTTCAGGGTTGATGAAATAAGGTATCAGGTGTCCAATGTAATCGACTTGTCCCCTCCATTCACAATTACTGGCCAATGTACCCTACAATGGACCAGTGTCCTGTTCAGGAAAATGTGATCTCGGTCACTTATACCCCATGGAAATTGGACAAGCCATATGAGTCTTGTGGCTCAAGAAAAATGTTTTTAAAAAAAATGACCGACTAAAATTAAGCTAACAGCCCAACTAAGATATGGTACTGTTGATAACTGTAGAAAAAGATGTGAGTGACCCAGCAGTGTCAGTAACATCTCTCTGATGTAACACTTTTGCACGTTCATTATTGACTTGATTTTCACTTTTAATCATTGTAAATAAGAAACAAAACGGTAGCACCAGTATTATTCTCAAGTTTGGGTTACACATAGCAACAACCAAATAAATATTCATGAAGTTTTGAGATCTTGTTTGGATAAACCAAAATTTCAGGTAAACTGACTTTACACAAAGACAACCTTCACTTGAGTAAACACTCATACTCAATCATGACGGAAGAATATTAGGTGTTTCTCGCATGATGCAATATAATGTTTTCCCAGTGTGATTATAAAAAAAAAAAAAACATGGTATGATATAAATGTTATACAGCGACATATGCTACAATATCAAATGTGAGATATTTTTTAATACAATGTTGGATGTGATGAAATGTAATTTTTTTAGACAGTGTGATAAAATGCAATATAATTTCAATGTTAGTATATTTAATTTATGTTATATATTGATATGTGGTATAACATATAACAGCAGGCAGTGAGATATATAACAGCAGGCAGTTAGATATAACACAAGGCTATATACAATATGGCTAACTAGCTCATCTAACAGAACCAGTTTACAGTGAAAATATTCACATAAAATAATTTGATCGCAAATTTATTGTTTTTATGTTTATTTTATTTTAGCTTATTATATTTTATACATTTAGTTTTTGTCTGTTGTGGGAGTTGTGGCATAATGGTTGGCAGACTCATCGCTTTACTCTGAAGGATGAGAGTTCAAGTCCAGCCAATACATTCTTTGCATTGGCAAACTTGGAAAGGTTCAATACAGCATAATAAACCTTACCAATTCGCATTTTCCTCACACACATACCTAAATTGGTCATTCCTGCACCCTGTGAAGAGCTTCTTGGTAGTAGGTTTTTGTCCTTTTTCTTGCATAAAGGTATCACAATGGGAATAATTTTTGTCCGAATGCTGCAATTTTGTGAAAACAGCCTCCCAACTGCTATGCTTCAACTCTCTTTAGATTTGCAGAAAAAAAAAAAAATCCAGTTTTTTTGTTGTTGCTTTTTTTGTTTTTTTCAAATTATCTGCCTTCACCTGACCCCAGCAAATTTTGACCAAGTTGCTATGGAATGGCCTTTGAAAATATTTAATCCATAACAGAAACAAAATTTGAATGAAATTTTAAAAAAAATAGTTGAACCAACTGTGAGGTCAAAGAAAGAAAACAGATGCATGGTTATTATTATTGGTTCTCCAAATGTACATTTGGAATGGACCAATAAGTTCTAGCATGCATTCACCATCTTTCATATAAGATGCCTTTTAAAATATATCATTGAGAACATGTCACAACTCTTTGAGTTTTCTCCTCCATTGTTTTTTTTCTTTTTTTTTACGGTTATATTTCCAAGAATTTTTTGTTTTTGTTTTTGTTTTTTTTTACTTTTCTGTAAAGTATTTGAGTGAATGTGAAAACAATTACTGCCCAGTACATATAAACATCCTTTTCGTAATTAGTAAGAATTGGATTTAGAATAATTGAGGGAAAGAAAAATTGGTTCTAAAACTAAAAAAATGTACAAAAAAAAATTAAGTTTTTTTTTTTTTTGAAAAATGTACAAGCTTATCAAAATTAAAATAATAAAATAATTAATAAGATAAATAGTTAAAGAACTAATAAATAAAAGAAATAAAAATTAAGACAAGCAGACATAAAATAACCAAAACAAAAGATACATACACACACACACACATAAATACACACATGCTCACACACTCACACACATGCATACATACATACATGTGTATACATACATATATATACACATATACACACACACATATACATATACATATATATATGTATATGTATATATATATGTATATATATATATATATACATATGTACATGTATATATGTGTATATATATCTCTATCTATATATATATATGTACATATATATATGTATATGGATATGTATATATATATATATATATGTATATGTATGTATGTATGTGTATATTTATATATATATATATGTGTACATTTATATATGTATATGTATATATATATATATATATATATATATATGTATATATGTATGTATGTATGTATATATAAAACAGTCTAAAAGAAAATCTACTAAACAAAATAAAAAATTTCTAGAAAACTAAAATTTAAAAAAAATCTACCAAACAAAAAAAAAGACCTGTTGTTTTTTGTGTTTTTTTTTCCACCATGTAAACAGTTGATTTATTTACAATGACTTCTTTACATTGAAATACAACAACCTGAATGAGTGTTCTGGGGGAGGGGGGGTCTCTTCCTATGTGACACACACACAAGCAACCGACACGCTGCTCAAATTGCCTTTTTTTTTTTCTTTTTGTAACCCTGAGGTAGGATTAAATGAAGTATTTAGATACTAGATACTTCTCTCAACCGAGCTGTCTTTCTGGTTATCAAATCCAAAAGTTCCATAGTTGCTCTGCAAAAATATATTTAATCGTAACTGTTCACCATTCAGAGACATGAGAGCATTGCAACGTCTGTCAAAGGTAAACCAATTGTGCATTTGATTGTCTGTTATTTTTTTTTCAATTTTTTTTTTCAATTATTATTATTATCTTTTTTTTTCTGTTTTCTATCATTTTATCTTTTTTTGATTCTTTGAATTGGTTTCTTTGAATGAAATCCTTATATTTTGCTGTTTAAGGTTTGTCTTGTTCTTCTGAGAATAGAGAAAATCCTAGTTTACGCTCACATGTTGCTGTGTGAATATTATCCAGAATAACCACTGTCCCCTTATGGAAGAATTGAAGTCCAATCAGATTTCTCCTCAGAGCCAGTTTTTGCCTGACATTCACTGTGTTCTAACATCAAACATCAGACAACTTTCAACTCTTGAATTGACTGGATCGCTGGCTGGTTGGCAGGCTGGCTGGTAGGTTGGCTATAGTAGTGGCTTCAATGTTTGTTGGTAAGTTGGTTCCTTCCCAAAAGAAGAGGATAATGAATGCAGTGATGGGAATTGTGGGTCTGAAACAAAATGAAGTAAATCTATATTAACTGTTGAGGATAGCAAGACAAATTTGGCAAACACAAAAATAAAGGCTTTTTTGGGGGGTTTTCATTATTTTAGAGAGCAATATATAAAAAAATATAACAGAAATACATATTTTGATACATTTTATTTATTGACCCCGAAAGGATGAAAGTCATCTTTATGGAATTTGAACTCATAATATAAAGCTGGACAAAATACTCTCCAGCCTTCTCTCCAGTATGTTAAATGCATGACTGTGAAGTAAAGAAGTATACTTCACAACAATATATATTTTTTTTTTTTTTTTCTTTTAATTCATTAATTTGTTTCAATCATTTGACTGTGGCCATGCTGGGGTGCCGCCTTTAGTTGAACAAATCACCCAAGGACTTATTCTTTGTAAGCCTTGTACTTATTCTATCAGTCTCTTTTGGGGACGTAAACACACCATTAGTTGTCAAGCAATGGTGGAGGGACAAACACACACACACAAACATATATATATATATCTAATATAGGATAAAATTTTTCGAAATAAATTTTATCAATGGCCAGCATATTAAAAAATACCTTTAAAGGTTAAATTTATAAACAACTTATAAACAAGGGCAAAAGAAAAATATTCTAATGCCAAATATGCCGATAATAAACAAAATGTCAATAACCATATCATTTATCACTATTAATATGTGTCTCGAAGTAAGCCGAGACAAATTTCTAAAAATTTCTAAAAAATTCCGTTATTACCGTAAGGAGAAAATTCTTATGAATTAACTCTGAAATTGGGACCAGTACGGTAATAACAGAAATTTTTAGAAATTTCTCTTGGCTTACTTCAAGACACATGTTAATAGTGATAAATTATATGGTTATTGACATTTTGTCTATTTTCGGCATATTTGGCGTTAGAATTTTTTTCTTTTGCCCTTGTTTATAAGTTGCATATATATATATATATATACACACACACACATACAACAGGCTTCTTTCAGTTTCTGTCTACCAAATCCACTCACAAAACTTTGGTTAGCCTGAGGCTATAGTAGAAGACACTTGATACACAGTAGGATTGAACCCAGAAGCATGTGGTTGGTAAGCAAGCTACTTACCACACAGCCACTCCTGCACTTATACATATATATATGTGTATATATATATATATATATATATATATATATATAATATATATATATATAATATATATATATATATATATATATATATATATATGTATGTATGTATGTATGTATATATATATATTATATATATGTATGTATGTATATATATATATATATATATATATAAATATATATATATATATAATATATATATATATATATATATATATATAAATATATATATATTTATATATATATATATATATATATATATATATAAAGCTCAACATGAACCATCTTTTTTGAATTACTCAAATGCAGCATTCCTGAGTAAACCAACATTCCTGGACAAACTAAAAATTGTTCCCATATTTTTAAAGGCAATTTATCCAAAACATAATGAAATCACATTATTTATTTATTTATTATATATACTTTTAAATATGTAGGTGCACATATGGCTGTGTGCTAAAAGGTTTACTTCCCAACCACATGGTTCCAGGTTCAGTCCAACTGTATGGCACCTTGGGCCTTCTTCTAAAGCCTAGGGCCAACAAAACCTTGTGAGTGGATTTGGTTGATGGAAACTGAAAGAAGCCCGTATGTGTGTGTTTGTGTGTGTGTATACACACATACATATATATGTATGTGTATACACACATACATATATCTATGTGTATGTATATTTGTGAATGTGTTTGTTCTCCACCACTGCTTGACAACTAGTGCTGGTGTGTGATAAAATAAGTGCCAGGTTCTGCCAAACAAATTATCATTATGGAATCAATTTGTTCAACTAAAATTCTTCAAAGTGGTGCACAGCATTGCTGCAGTCTAAGTAAAACAAGTAAAAGACAGGAGATAATAAAAAAAATAAACATATATGGAATTGTTCTCATTTCATAAACAGAAATACATTTGAACAGAAATACTGAATTATCTCCCTGTCATAAATGTTAATGCGAACACTAAGTCCCATAGCAGAAACTACTAAGACAATAATAGAATAAGAGAATGACCTCCATCAGGCATTTGCCATATTCTGAACGCCTTACTTCCCTGGGCATGGACACATTGAAACTCCGACGTCTGGCAGCTGACTTGTCAGACAACAATAAAATTATTAACAATAACTCTGAGCACCTTAACTGATTTGGACATGAAATAGGTAGAATATTCAGGCTAGATATGGATGATTGAAATGCTAAAGGGTTGAATGCAGTGCCCCAGAATGGCTGCACCTAATGAATGAAACCAAGGTTGCAAGATGCAACGAAAATTTTAGGAAAATAAAAATAAGAAAAAAGGGGAAATTTTACCAGTGAGTGTGTTATATTATAAGGCACAAAAAGAAAATGACTCTCCCCAGACACAACAGAATATGCTTCAACACACGAACTCACATAAAGAATCTTGCAAACCAAATCCAAAAACGAAATACAAAAGCTTGTATGAAAATCTGTCTCTTGGAGCCTGACTATGATTTACCTTTCTTAGATTCTATGATCATGACCAGCAGAAACTTAAAATAAGCTTGAAATAAAACTCAAAATTCTAATGGAATATTCCACTTTCTCTTTTACAAATGAAATAATAAGGAAATAGACAAATAATGTTAGCTAATAGTTTTCAATGATGTCATCATCATTATCATCATCGTTTAACGTCCACTTCCATGTGAGCATGGGTTGGACGATTTTGACTGAGGGCTGGTGAACCAGATGGCTGCACCAGGCTCCAATCTTGATTTGGCAGAGTTTCTACAGCTGGATGCCCTTCCTAACGCCAACCACTTCGAGAGTGTAGTGGGTGCTTTTTACGTGCCACCGGCATGGGAGCCAGTCAGGCGGTACTGGCAACGACCTCGCTCAAATCCTTTTACACATGCCACCAGCACAGGTGCCAGTAAGGCGACTTTGGTAACGATCACGCTCAAATGGTGCCCTTGTACGTGCCACCAGCATGGAAGCCAGTTGGCTGCTCTGGCAATGATCATGCTCGGATGGTGCTCTTGGCACCCTACTAGCACAGGCACAAGTGCCAGTAAGGCGACGCTGGTAACGATCACGCTCGAATGGTGCCCTTTAAGTGCCACTGGAATATTCCACTTTCTCTTTTACAAATGAAATAATAATAAAATAGACAAATAATGTTAGCTGATAGTTTTCAATGATGTGATTGTTTATTTTTGAAATGACATAGCTGAGTTGGACATAAAATAGTTAAAATATCTGGGTTGGATAGGGCTGAATGCAGTGCTCCAGCAAGGCCACAATATAATGATTGAAATCAATAAAAGAGAAGGGGAAAATATGAAAGCCTGTATGAAAATCTATCTCTTAGAATTTGTCTGTGTTTTTCCTTACTCAGATATATTTGTTCCATGATCATGATTGAACTGCAGAAATTTATAATAAGCTTGAAATAAAACTCAAAGTTCCAATGGAATATTCCACTTTTTGCTTTAGAAATAAAATGATAATGAAACAGACAAATCAAGTTAGCTGATAAAAAAAAAATAATAATAATAATAATTATAACAACAAAAAGCTGAAATATTTCTCACATGTCAGAATAATCCTGATGTTTCATGATTTTTCTGTTCCCATGATAGGTAGATATATTATAAAAGATGTCTGGTCTCCCTCACTCCAATTCTATCAGTTGATAAGCTGACATTATTACATCACTCTGATAGTCAGGCAACTAGAGAAAGTCTCATGACATAAGAGTTTTTCTTCCACTGCTTTGCCACCATGTGCCACTGTTGTTTGGGGAATTTATATCTGAAGAGAAAACATGAATGGAAATCAGCATAAAACCTCATGTAAGCTCTTTTCGCATAATAAGCAGATAATTTTACTGCACAAATACACACACACACACACATATATACATACATCCATAATACATACATATATATATACATATGTACATATATATATATACATTATATATATATACATATATATATATATATATATATATGTACATTTATTTATATATATATATATATATATATATATACATATATATCTATATATATATATATACATTTATTTATATATATATACATTTATATATACATTTATATATATATATATATATATATATATATATATATATATACATATAATAATAAATATTAGGGAATAAATCCAAATTTACAGGGAAAAATCAGATTTAGGATTGAATCCAATTTTATATTAAAATATAATATAATATTAATTAGAGACAAAACCACTATTATGCAAATCAAACAAAGAAAGACTTAATTATATAAAATTTTTTATGTATTGGATTAAGTCTTTCTTTGTTTGATTTGCATAATAGTGGTTTTGTCTCTAATTAATATTATATTTATACATATATATATATATACATATATATATACATATATATATACATATATATATATATATATATATATATATATATATATATATATACATATATATATATAATATATATATGTATATATATATGTATATGTATATGTATATATATATATACACACACACACACACTTACACAAACACATATTTATTTATGTCTATACACACACTCACATACAATCATATATACATGCATTCATTTTTAGATCGCAAACCACAAACATATTATAATAGATAGACAATCAATTCCTATATTGGCAAGATTAGCAAAATTATTAAGCATTAAACAAAACACTTTGCAGCATCTAGATGTGTAGTCTTACATTCTGAGTTCAAATCCTACTGAAGTCAACTCTGCCTTTATCTTTACCTTCTTTCATTCTTCCAAAATGGATAAAATAAAATAAAATACCAATCAAATCCTGTGGCTGGTTTAATACATTCCTGTAAAGCATCTTAACCTTTTCGTTACCAACCCGGCTGAAACCAGCTCTGGCTCTGTAGTACAAATGTCTTGTTTTCAAAAGTTCTGAATTAAAATCTTCCACCAAACCTTTGTCACAATTTATGTTCCTAACACTTGCTGAATGATAACTAAGTTATTTTACTAAATTCTTTGTTATATTTAAAGTAATTGAAAGAAACACAGAGCATCTCAAAATAAATACAGTAACAAAAGGGTTAAATGGGAATGGATTCATAACAGAGTATGAAGACCATGTCTTCCCCACCCTTCTGTGGTCAACAGATAAAATACCAGTCAAGCATTAATGTTGACACAATTAACTATACTCAACTTAAAATTTGCTATCTTGTGCCAATGTTGGAGGTAGTCAATTGAAGTAATGTGTTACACTTATCTGAAACTTACACTCTTGCCCAGGATATTAATCGTCTGGAAGCTGTTCAGCGACATGCAACCAAGAGAATACCCTCCATCAGGCATTTACCGTATTCTGAACGCCTTACTTCCCTGGGCATGGATACATTGAAATTCTGACGTCTGGCAGCTGACTTGACAGGCACCCATAAAATTTATTAACCATCTTACAAACAATAACTCTGAGCACCTTTTCAAACTCCACCTGTCTAACACCCATGGACATGTTTACAAAGTCAGAAAACAGCACAGCTCCTATGACTTTCGGAAATATTTTTTCACACTAAGAGTTGCTGAAGCATGGAACAAACGGCTGGCATCAGTTGTTAGTTGTCAGAGCACTGCATCCTTCAAAACTTTCATGCTTCCTGAGATTCGCCAACACTACACCTGATTTTTCCCCCTCCATACACATGCAAGCATGTATCTGACCCATTGCATATACTTTATACGCACTTTTGACAAGTTGTGATGCACCTGAGCACTGTATACAATAATTTCATTATTATTATATTATTAAACAAAGTGAGAAAACCTTCTGAATTATTTCATTTTTGCTATGATCTGTTTTCTGACTAGTTTTATTGCTCCTTATAAAGCACCTGAAAACTAGCTTCAGTTGTCATCCTTTTGTACCAGTCATCTGTATCATCTTCTGAACCTTGAGTACCAGTCAAGTGCAGGAGTTTATATAATATTCCTATAAAGACATCCGACTTAACTCCTCCCTAGTCAGAGTACAAAGGATCTTTTTGGTTTGAACGGCAGTTTTTTCTAGCAGTGTCATATGAAATTGTCACCCATAATTATGACCCTAGTATCGATCTATTGTATTTCAATCTATTTTAGGGTTAGGGTTAGGGTTAGTTAGGGTTAGTTAGGGTTAGGGTTAGGGTTACGGGTGGGGGAAGGGTAGCTTTTTTTCTTCAGAAATGTAAATAGACCTAATCTGTTTCTTAAACGAGGGACATATTCATATGGCACAGAATGTTTTCACCTCAATAGACGTCAGTGATTGGTTGAAATTGCAGAAATCGAAGAAAAAAAACACAACAAATATCTTACAAACTATAGAATTTTCTAAATAAAGCCAAGAGAAAAAGATGTTTTATAAACACATTCTACCAGTATACGAAGTTTAAAAGTGTTTAGTTACATAGTAATTATTTTAAAAACTGTCATTCAAACCAAAAAGATTCGTACAAAGCCTGCATCCCTCTCCCTGTGTGGCAGAGTAGGCTCATCAAACCAGTATTCACAGCCTTTACATCAGACTGTGCTTGGTGAAGAGTCCTTCATGCTGAGTCCTTCGTCCTGCAGGGAACTGAACTAAAGCTATACAATCCAATCAATAAAGACATCCCAGATGTGAATGGAATGTAAAGGAAAACTAAAACTAAGCTTGTCTTTCATCCTCAATAAACTAATTGTTAAGTACTGGAGTTGATTTTGTTGACTGTTCTCTTCTATCAAATAATTGTTCAATATTCCAGCAGTTTTGAAGAGAAGGGTTTTTTTATCAATGCCATTGATTTTGGTGCTTGCTCGTACTTTATTTTATTGGCTCAAAAGGATGAAAAGCAAACATCACTTCGGCAGGATTTGAACTCAGAATGTAAAGAGCTAAGAAATATCATTAGGTCTTTTTGTTATCTGACACTAACAATTCTGCCTTTCATTATCCTCTACATCATCATCATCATCATCATCATCATCATCATCTGTCATCGTCATCATCGTCGTTGTCATCATCATCATTGTTGTCATCGTTGCTGTCATCATCATCATCACTATCATCACTATCATCATCATCATCATCTATCATTGTCATCATTGTCGTTGTCATCATCATCATTGTTGTCATCGTTGCTGTCATCATCATCATCACTATCATCACTATCATCATCAACATCATCATTTTCATCATTTAATGTCCGCTTTCCATGCTGGCAAAGGTTGGACAGTTTAACATGAGTTGGCCAGGTGGAGAGCTGCTCAGGCTCCAATTCTGTTTTGGAATGGTTTCTTTGACTGGATGCCCTTTCTGATGCCAGCCACTGTACAGAGTAAACTAAGTGCTTTCTTTGTGGCACCAGCACCACACCAATGCTTTATACTTGGCATGTGCATAGGTGCATTTTATGTGACACCAACACGTGCATAGGTGCTTTTTGCGTGACACCAGCACAGGTGTGTTTTACATGCTTTTTTAGATGTTTTTGTCACTGAGTGGTTTGGCAAAAGCGGCTGATAGAATGAGTACCAGGCTTTAAAAAAATAAGCACTGGAGTCAATTCATTCTCCAGTCAACTAAAAATTCTTCAAGGCAGTGCCCCAGCATGGCCGCAGTCTAATGACTGAAACAAGTAAAAGATAGAAGATATACATACACACACACACACACACACATATATATATATACACACACACACACACACACACACATATATACATATATATATATATATATATATATATTTATATAAATAAGGATAAGATCGTTAATTTAAAAATAAAATAACGATTTTATCAAGTGGTCAGCATGGGAAAAATAACCTTCAAAAGTAATAATTATTAAAATTATAAATTAGGGTATATACGAGATACCACCATGCTGAAAATAGCAGCCATGAACTGACTCTAAAACTCTAAAAGCCATGGCTGCTATTTTCAGCATGGTGGGTGGTATCTCATAGATACCCTAATTTATAATTTTAATATATATATATATATATATATATATATATATATATATATATATATATATATACAAGGGAGAAAAATCTTGATATTGGTGCTCTAGAATAAATAACATTGGTCCATCAACTTTGTACCATTATGTAAATGAGCTGTGTCAACCACAAGTCTCGATAACATTTTAATAAATGCATTTCTGCTACTATCATCATCCTTAGTTTGGAAGGGAGAAAAGAGCAAATTGTTAGATTACTATGAAGCTAATTGATTCAGTTTTTATCCCCAGCAACTGAAAAATGCCTTCTTGGGCCTGAATTTCACAATAATACCAAACACATATGAATATTTTTCCTTATATTTCTTTTCTTTATAATCCATGCTATACTGGTAGTCTAGTACTCTAATACTAACGTATTGTACTGGTACTAGTACTATAGTCCTGTATCAATACTTTAGTGCTCCAGTACTGAATCGGTGCCCGAGCACTAGAGTAATGTATTGATAGTGTAGTATCAATACAATGCAAGGGAGATAAATCTTGATGATAGTTTCATACTTTCAGTTCTTTGGAGAACAGAAAACTTAGAAACCATAAGTTCATTTCATTTCCTTTTAATTGTGTCAAGCCCATGTCATTAGGCTTAGTTCTCTGAATATCAATTCTCAAGGGAGAAACAGAACTCTCTCTTCCTTTCTCTCAAACAAAGAACAAGAATTTAAAATGCTAGCGTCTTCACTCCTCATTGATCAACCTCTTCTACAAACTCTCACATGAACTGATTGTCGCCAACATTGACCTTCGGCCAGTTTACTCCAATTCTGGATTTTAGGCCTCATTATTTTAGATTAGTGGAGGGTAACATAGTAAGGGAATCTGTTTGGCTCCAATATATTATGGCACTGAAGGCAGCGAGCTGGCAGAAATGTTAGCTAAAGGCGGCGAGCTGGCAGAAACGTTAGCAGGCCGGGTGAAATGCGTAGCCGTATTTCATCTGCCATTACATTCTGGGTTCAAATTCCGCCGAGGTCGACTTTGCCTTTCATCCTTTCAGGGTCGATTAAATAAGTACCAGTTACGCACTGGGGTCGATGTAATCGACTTAATCCGTTTGTCTGTCCTTGTTTGTCCCCTTTGTGTTTAGCCCCTTGTGGGTAGTAAAGAAAGAAAGAAAGAAATATATCATGGCACCAGTGGTGTATGGTGGGTGTGCTGCCATACCCAGTGCCACCAAATTTCAAGCAGGAGTATAACACAAGTTTTCCATTAAGATTTGTGATTAAATTAATGAGTAAGGTTAACATTTATAATGAATTTGCTATTTTCAATAGGTGTGCAGCACACACCTAGCACACCTGGAAATATGCTCCTCCATGGAACATACTTTACAACACTAAAGTGAAAAAATGTTAAATTACAATTTATTTTTTATTTGTGTCTATACTTTATTTTATTGATGCCAAAAAGAAGAATGGCAGAGTAAACTTTGGCAAGATTTGAATTCAGTGTTTAAAAGTTCATAAAACTAAATATTGCAAGGCATTTTGCCTGACACTCTAATAATCCTGCTAGTCTGCAAACATTACTAAGTATTTTCATCTGTCTTTACATTCTGAGTTCAAATCCCACCGAGGTCGACTTTGCCTGTCATCCTTTCGAGGTCAATAAATTAAATACCAGTTGCATATTGGGGTCGATCTAACTGACTGGTCCCTTCCCCAAAAATTTTGGGCCTTGTGCCTTGTGGTGCACCTGAGCACTGTATACAATAATTTCATTATATTATAAAAGAATTCTTCGGGCCTTGTGCCTAAAGTAGAAAAGAATACTTAAGTCAGGTGGATTTCTTATATTAGCACAAGGTAATAAGACTTTTGTTACCACC
The DNA here is from genome assembly GCF_006345805.1 of Octopus sinensis. NCBI lineage: Eukaryota > Metazoa > Mollusca > Cephalopoda > Octopoda > Octopodidae > Octopus > Octopus sinensis. The sequence continues at coordinate 13,123,809 of NC_043010.1, forward strand.
ACAAGATCTAGTCCTTGCAACAGTGTTCTGGCTTGTGAGCCTCAATGGCTTTGAAAGCTATGGCAGCAGAACACAAGCCCCAAATAGGGCCTCCCATACTGAGCAGGTTAAAGGATGGAAACCAGAACAATATAGACCACTTCTTCTCAGAGATAAAATGCTTAGCGGTGTTTCATCTGACTTTATGTTCTAAGTTCAAATTCCGTTGAGGTCAACTTTGCCTTTCATCGTTTCAGGATCGATAAATTAAGTACCAGCTGCATACTAGGGTTGATCTAATTGACTGACCTCCTCCCCCAAAATTTCAGGCCTTGTACCTTGAGTAGAAAAGAATATTTATATCAACACTAAGGTGGCAAGCTGGAAGAATCATTAGCACACCAGGCAAAATGTTTAGTGGTATTTCATCTGTCTTTACGTTCTGAGTTCAGATTCTGCTAACACACATACTCAGATAAAAAATTATGTTGCAAGAGTGTAAATGACAATCCCAAACAAACAAAACTTAGAACAGTGGAGAACGGAGAAAAGTTATCATTGGCCAATGCACTGCAAAGAGTGAAGGGTTTACATGAAATCAAATAAATAATGCTTTTGGAAACAAAATATAAGGAAATAATCTATTAAACAATTGAAAAATGAAAGACTCCAACTGGTTTTCTAAGACTCTACTTTCAATATATTTACTGGAAGAATGAAAGGCAAAGTCCACTTTGGTGAGTTTCAAACTTACAATGTAAGGGGACATAACAAAAATACTGAAAGGCATAATGATAATTTGATATTAATTACTGTCAAGGACACAGTATTTCATTTTACATCCAGCATACACTTCCAAGCATATCACAGGTCTACAAGTCAAAATTGTGTCTCCTGTGTTAGAAGGGCGATATTCTTACTTTTAAATTTCTCTCTCTAGATTGTCTAAAGAATTCATAGTCAGTATTGCAGAACATCATAACTTGCAGTGAAGGTTCAGAGAGTTCGATATAAAATTTATGGAGATAAACTTAAAAGTGGGAATAACAATTTTCTACATAGGCTGAATGATAGAAATTTGGCAGGGAAGGAACAATCAATCAAGTCAAATCCAGTATTTGACTGGTTCTTTATTTCATCAACCCTTGCAGTATAAAATGCTAAGTTGGCTTCAGTGGGGTTTGAACTCAAAATAACTTAACTAAATGCTGCAAAGCACTATTCTACAAATTCTGCTTTTATATTTGAGAAGAGTGAAACAATAAGTTATGAATTCCTTAAACCATTTTTTCAACCAAGTACGTTGCTAATGTAAAACAGATATCCTGATGTTATGAAGTTGTCTCCCTTGACTCTTGCTCTCCACTTCAAGATTTTCTGCCATTCTGTTAAGTTTCATTCCTTGTTTGATGATTATGTCAAATACTACTTCCAAGATTATCATTTATATAGCTATGCCCCTCTCTATTTGACAAATATATATTTGATAAATACATACTGTCAACCAAGGAGGACAAAGAGAAAATACAGGGTTTGATATAACCGTTAACAAGAAGGGTATCATGCTAAAATTACCTCACATAGTTTGGACACAGGAATACAAGATATAATGATGCATGCAATTAATAATACAATATAATGAAATTATTGTATACAGTGCTCAGGTGCACCACAACTTGTCAAACGTGCATATAAAGTATATCATATTATATTATATTATATTATATTATATCATATTATATTATATTATATTATATTATATTATATTATATCATATTATGCAATTAAATAGCTAAAACTATTTGCTGAAAACAAACACAAGGCTGGTAATTTTTATTATTCTTTTCAGTCAATTGATTACCCTAAATTGGCACTTATCTTAATCAGTCCTAAGATGACAAAAGGCAAAGTTGACTTCAATGGGATTTGAACTCAGAACACAGAGATCGGAATAGATATCATGAGACATTGTATCTGATGCCATAGCAACACTGCCAGTTAAACACCTAAATGCAAAGTCTTGATAGATAATTGTTTTTCATTCATCCAGTGAAGTAAATTCTTCATAATTTCCCGTAGTTTAAATTGTCTTTTATTTTTATCATTTATCATTTCCTTGCTTTAGTCATTAGACTGAAGCCATGCTGGAGCACCACCTTGAAAGATGTGGTCAAACAAATTGACCCCATTACTTACTATTTTTAAGTATTTAGGTGTTTAACTGGCAGGGTTGCTATGGTATCTGACACAATGTCTCATGATATCTATTCCGATCTCTGTGTTCTGAGTTCAAATCCCATTGAAGTCAACTTTGCCTTTTGTCATCTTAGGACTGATTAAAATAAGCGCCAATTTAGGGTAATCAATTGACTGAAAAGAATAATAAAAATTACCGGCCTTGTGTGTTTATTTTCAGCAAATAGATTTAGCTATTTAATTGCATAACCGTACATATCTCTATGAGAGATTTAGAAATTTAATATTTATAATATAATATAATATAATATAATATGATATAATATAATATAATATAATATAATATAATATAATATAATATAATATGATATAATATAATATAATATAATATAATATAATATATATGATATAATATAATATAATATAATATAATATGATATAATATAATATAATATAATATACTTTATACGCACATTTGACAAGTTGTGGTGCACCTGAGCACTGTATACAATAATCTCATTATATTATATTATTAATTGCATGCAGCATTGTATCTTGTATTCCTGTGTCCAAACTATGTGAGGTAATTTTAGCATGATACCCTTCTTGTTAACGGTTATATCAAACTCAATATTTTCTCTTTGTCCTGCCTGGTTGACATTATGTATTTGTCAAATATATATTTGTCAAATAGAGAGGGGCATAGCTACATAAATGATAATCTTGGAAGTAGTATTTGACATAAGCATCAAACAATGAAGGAACTTAACAGAAGTGGAGAACAAGAGTCAAGGGAGACAACATTCAATCAGTCTCTTTTGCCAAACCACTAAGTTATCAGTACATAAACACCAATACTAGTTATCATGTGATGGTGGAGAACCAACCCAAAGATACACACCAATGATCACAAGTTCAACACTCCCAACCACTAGGTCATAGGCCTTCACATCCCTCGCATCACCTCCAATAGGTTCCAACAATATTCCCCTTTAACTTTTACCCATGATAGTCTCTCACAAATATTCTAAAAAAGAAAGATAAAGAATACAGTAAATTCTTCAATTACTAAAATTTCAAATCCAAACAAGCTGGAATGTGTTGTAAGCAAAGAGCAATTACTTGAAATTAAAAATGAATAATAATTAGATAAAATATTCAAAATACTATAGAGAAATTTTTTTGTTTTTTTTTTAAAGTGTTATGTAAAACCAAGCAGGATTAACGACAACACCAAAAGTTCACACATTTCGCCAGATACTTAATGGCTGGAATAATCTTTTATGAGGATAATCTAGTGCTTAGGATATACAAAGAAAAATTTTAAACTAATAGTAACTTTCTATTTAAAAAAAAAAAATAAACAAGTGATGATGTGAAGTGCCTTATTGAAACTCCCGAGTTTCATAATGCTAAGGAATTTATTTGAAATTTCTCTAGAAAATATATTTACACAAATATGAATGTAATTCTCTTAAGAGAGTGATATGAATATTTGAAAGGTACTGTCAAGTAATCATCATCATCATCATCATCATTTAGCGTCCGCTTTCCATGCTAGCATGGGTTGGACGGTTCAACTGGGGTCTGGGAAGCCAGAAGGCTGCACCAGGCCCAGTCTGATCTGGCAGTGTTTATCTTTATAATAATTGTTTCTACTCTAGGTACAAGGTCTGAAATTTTGAGGGAGGGTCCAGTCAATTAGATCGACTCCATTATACAACTGGTACTTAATTTATCGACCCTGAAAGGATGAAAGGCAAGCTTTTTAATAGCCTGTTGGCTCACCACCAAGGATAATATCTTTGGAGTGTATGTTTTGGATTAACCAATGTGGTGAAAGCAGTGCCGGATTTTGGACAAATGCGGCCCTGTGCTAATTAAGTTATGAGGCCCCTTACTTTGGGACTCCTCTACTTATGAAGGCCCTTCATTGGCCCCTTTATGTTAAATAACGTGTAAAAGAGTTTGCATTATTAATTTCATTTTTACAACTTTTAGAAAAAACATCTGAATTTGAATGTTTGACATTTGAAAAATTCTTCCTAAAAATTTGGTGAGAGGCAGGAAAATGGCCCACTGCCCCAATCAACAGAGTCCTGTGCTTAAGCACACCTAAGCACAATGGTAAATCTGGCACTGTGTGCAAGTCATCTGTTTTGACCCTTTAGTGTTTAAACTGGCCAAATCTGGCCCAATATATTCTACATATTTTATATTCAAACTGGCCATATCTAGCCTCTCACACCTAACCTACAATGCCATTCTAAAAATAAACAATCACATCACTGAAACCTCAAAGCTATAAGATAATGCAAGATTAATTCAAAACAATTTAAATAAAAAAAGCATTACATTTAACAAAGTAATCTGAACACTAAAGGGTTAAAGCAATATGGTTTGGTCAGCAACTGAACTATTGTTGTAATGTTGGTTCACAAAAATCATACCACTTTATTTCAGTACTTGAACTACACGATTATAAATCAATGTTATTTGTCCATGAGGTCTGTAATGGGGCACTAGGCTTACATATTGGAGAGATGTCTAAAGTTTATGTTTTGCAGTAAATAAATATTACTGATATTGCTGTATTTCAGGATGGTCATTTATTTATATACTTTTTTTACACCAAATAAACATACACACTATATATTCATTCTTCACTCATTTTTTTACCATTCTTATTCTAACTCATACCTATTGTCCAGAAATCTTTTTTGTTACACATTTGGGATCTTTTCGGTTTGAACGGCAGTTTTTTAAGATAATTTCCACGTAACTAAACACTTTTAAACTTCATATACTGGTAGAATGTGATTATAAAACATCTTTTTCTCTTGGCTTTATTGAGAAAATTCTATATTTTGTAAGATTTTTGTTGTTTTTTTTTCTTGAATTTCTGCAATTTCAACCAATCAATGATGTCAATTGAGGTAAAAAACATTCTGCGCCATATGAATATGTCCCTCGTTTAAGAAACAGATTGGGTTTATTTACATTTGTTAAGAAAAAAAGATACCCTTCCCCCACCCCTAACCCTAACTAACCCTAACCCTAAAACAGATTGAAATGCAATAGATCGATACTAGGGTCATAATTATGGGTGACAATTTCAAATGACACCGCTAGAAAAAACTGCCATTCAAACCGAAAAGATCCCACATTTGTGACCTCTTCAGTGACACTTTCCATCTTTGTGTGTGCTCTTGCTCGGCTTAGCCCTTTCTGTTCTATGATGTGTATCCTTATATGCACATACTGAATATTTGTAATAATCTCTAGTACACTCTCTGTACAATGTCTACCTATTTCATAATATCTTCACTATTTGCAAACATAGCATAATTTTAGACATAGCATATACTATTATAATATCTTATAATATTTATATCACCTTTATATTAGGTGGTAAGCTGGCAGAAATGTTAGCATGCCTGGTATCTGTCTTTATGTTCTAAATTCAAATTCCGTTGAGGTCAACTTCGCCTTTCATCGTTTCAGGGTCGATAAATTGAGTACCAGCTGCATACTGGGGTCGATCTAATTGACTGGCCCCCTTCCCCCAAAAAATTTCGGGCCTTGTACCTTGAGTAGAAAAGAATATTTATATCAACACTAAGGTGGCAGGCTGGCAGAATCATTAGCACACCAGGCAAAATGTTTAGTGGTATTTCATCTGTCTTTACGTTCTGAGTTCAAATTCTGCTGAGGCTGACTTTGGCTTTCATCTTTTCAAGGTCGATAAAACAAGTACTATTTGAGTGCTGGGGTCAATTACATCGACTTAGCCCCTCACCCAAATATTGCTGTTCTTGTGCCAAAATTTGAAACCACTAAGGCGATGAGTTGGCAGGCTTCATTAGCAGATGGGGCAAATTGCTTAGTGGCATTTCATTCGTCTTTACATTCTGAGTTAAAATTCTGCCAAAGTGGACTTTGCCTTTTATTCTTTCACAGATGATAAAATAGATACCAGTCAACCCTAGATTTGATGTAATCGACATGTCCCCTTCCTGAAATTGCTGGCATTGTGCCAAAATTTGAAATCAATATCTATATCAGTACTGTAGTTTGATTGATTAGATCAAGTATGCTACTAATACATGGATAAGAAGTATAGATGATGAGAAGGCAAGTGCCTTTGATTTAGAACTAAAAACAAAGGCCTCTGGTTCTATTTCGGTCAAGAACTATATACATATAGAGAAATAAAACACCTGATGATCATCATAAATCTGATATACCCTCTTGGCAAATTATGACGCTTTCATACAATCTCTACTATATTTAAGCATAGCGTAATTTTTAAACAATGCACATACTATAATAGTCTTGTTTTGTTAGTATTTATATCAGTAGTATGTTTTATCACGTATGCTAGTGATGCATGCACCAGTGGTATAAGTTATAAGAAGGTTTACTACCCTTGGTTTATAACAGACATAGTCAAATCTTTTGAGAAAGATGCCATATGAGGCATGGCTTATCATTAGGCCAGCCACACTATAAAAAAAAATTGAGGGTAGTTTCTTATTAGGCATCAGAAGGTCCTGCAGGTCACAAGTTGTCTAAGACTCATTTGGAAACAGAAAAAAAGTTCTCAGTTCTAATCCAGCCAAGTACTGTGTATGCATCCACATGAGGCATGGCTTATCATTAGGCCAGCCACACTACTAAAAAAAAATTTGAAGGTAGTTTCTTATTAAGCATCAGAAGGTCCTACAGGTCACAAGTTGTCCATGACTGATTTGGAAACAGAACAAAAGTTCTTGGTTCTAATCCAGCCAAGTACTGCATATGCATCCATAAATAACAGACTTGATAGTGACTGGTGATCAAACCAAGCAGAATGCCATGTAAATGTAAATATCTGTTTATTGCTAATATGATCATAAGTTTTGAGTGGCCCAGTGGTTAGGGCAGCGGACTCGCGGTCGTAGGATCGCGGTTGTAGGATCGCGGTTTCAATTCCCAGACCGGGCGTTATGAGTGTTTATTGAGCGAAAACACCTAAAGCTCCACGAGGCTCCGGCAGGGGGTGGTGGCGATCCCTGCTGTACTCTTTCGCCACAACTTTCTCTCACTCTTTCTTCTGTTGGCCTGCTTACTTAGCCAGTGGGGTGGCATCATTTGAAGGCTAAAACAATGCGTAGCGCATTGTGACCAGCGATGTGTAGCAACATCTGATAACCTGGTCAGTCACGGTGATCACGGTGATGATCATAAGTTTTGAGGTTATCAAACTCATATTAAATAGTCCTAAAATTTATAATCATATTAGCAATAAATCATTTCAAACGTTTGCAGCATAATGATATTTACATCCCAAGTTCAATATCCATATTCAATAACCTTATTTAGTAGCATAATAAGGACGACCCAGGTTCAATATCCACAGTATGAGACCAATATACTTCTATACCAGTGAAATCATCATCATCATCATTGTTGTCATCATTATCATTTAATGTCTGGCTTCCATGCTGCTATAGGTTAGATAATTTGTGACAGTCTGACAAGTCACAGGACTG
>NC_043010.1:13136517-13159017 GCF_006345805.1 Octopus sinensis
TTTACAGATAAATTCCTTTATTTACATAATATCGAGGTCTCTTTCATTCTTTTGTTGTCTTACCATTTCTATCAATATATATATATATTATATATATATATATGCAAGTTTAGTCATTTCATTCGAATTTCATTTCAAGGACCTTTTGATAAATTTGTTTCCAAGTTTGCAAAATCATCATCATCATCATCATCATCATCATCGTTTAACGTCCGTTTTCCATGCTAGCATAGGTTGGACGGTTCAACTGGGTTCTGGGAAGCCAGTAGGCTGCGCCAGGCCCAGTCTGATCTGGCAGTGTTTCTACAGCTGGATGCCCTTCCTAATGCCAACCACTCCGTGAGTATAGTGGGTGCTTTTTACGTGCCACCGGCACAGGGCCAGACGAGGTTGGCAACGGCCATAATCGGATGGTGCATTTTACGTGCCTATGAAAAACCACCTGTGGACACTATCTGCATGAAACAAGCAAACTCTATTTCATTTAATACAGTCTGCAAAAATATTGCCGTGACTTTATGATACTCTTGCAGGTGGGGAATATATATGTTTTTTGTTTGTTCCTTCTCGAGCCATGCCTGGCTCATAAGGGCCGGTTTCCGGTTTCTTGGCGTATAGGCACCCCACCTGGATGGGATGCCGGTCCGTCGCAGGTGAACTGCAAGATGCAGGAGGAAAGAGTGAGAGAAAGTTGTGGCGAAAGAGTCAGCAGAAGTTTCGCCTTTACCTTCTGCCACAGCCGCGTGGAGCTTAGGTGTTTTCGCTTATAAACACACACATTGCCCGGTCTGCAATTCGAGCCCACGATCCCTCGACCATGAGTCTGCTGCTCTAACCACTAGGCCATGTGCCTCCACAATTATACATAAAGGGAAGAAATAAAAAACATAAACTTGAGGACCAATAATAATTTCACCTGATCACACACACACACACACACACCACACACACACACATGCATAGACATGTAAAATTATATGGTTATCTTATGTTCATGCCAATATTTGTCATAGTTCCATTCAATGTTTGAATATACTAAAATGTGTTAAGTAAAGACAAGAGATAAAGCTAAGATACACAACATCAGTAACAGATACAAACATTACTGTTTAGTCAAATGTTGTATTTAGATAAATTTTGGAGTTTACATAAATTTTTATGTTTAGACAAATTTTTCTGTTAAGATTAAATTGTATTTGCTAGATGCTGGTAAACTATCTCTAGTACAAAGAAACAGCTGTACGTTCATATAACACTCTGCTGCTGACCTTAAAATATTCTATTTATCAACCAAGGGTGAGAACAGGCGATTCACTTTCCTACTAAGGATTCCAGTAGCATTGATTACTTCTTGTGTTATCTTCTAACCTTTGCTTATTTTGGATATTTTCTTTCTATTCATCCAGTCAAACAAATTTTTGAAGTTTAAAAAAAAAAATTACAGCACTAAAATTTTTATTATTTTAAATACCCCAGAGCTTGTAAACGTTTTATTTTCATTTTTTTTGCCTTTGTTTTTTGGGTTGTTTTTTTTTTTGCTTATTTTGAAGCAGTGGTTCTGTACAGGGTTACACCACAAGGGCTTCCAGTCATAGAAATCATGCCAAAGAAGACATTGGAGTATGGACACAGTACTCCAGTTCATTAGATCCTATCAGATTGTCCCATCTGTGCTGGCATGTAAGATGGATGTTAAAGATGATTATGATAATGATGACGACGACAATGATGATGCTGATAATGATGATCACGATCATGAAGATGATTATGATGGTGATGATGATGATGACAAAAAATGATTATTCTAGCTCTTATTAGTGTTAATCATTCTGATAAAACAAACATGGAAATATTTTAGCTGCAATCAGAGAATAGTATTCCCACCAAATTTGTAGATGACCGGAGAATGGAACAAAAAGAAAGAAAGAAAGAAAGAAACAAGAAATATTAATTATCTCCAATATCTTGAATCATGAATTAAAAAATACCCAAAACAGAATTATACAGAAATTAAAACTAAAATCATGAACAGTTTAAAGAATAATTAACAACATATACAATTAATTATTAGATCACAACCTGAAACTGAAAGTAGCCGCTGCTATGTCAATAAAATGTCAAAAAAACACCCAAAAAAAAGCTTTGTAGTTTCTATGTTCCCATCAGAACTTCACTATGTTCATGACCAGCGAATAAAAATTTAGCTGTCAATAACCTAGTCCACCTAACCATGCTAAGGTACCAATTAGAAGTATAAGATATAGGTGCAGGTGTGGCTGTGTGGTAAGAAGTTTGCTTCCCAACTGCGTGGTTCTGGGTTCAATTCCACTGCATGATACCTGGGCAAGTGTCTTCTACTATAGCCTCAGGTTGACCAAAGCCTTGCGCGTGTATTTGGTTAATAGAAACTGAAGGGAACCCATCGTGTGTGTGTGTATGTGTCTTTGTTTGTCCCCCCATCACCACTCAACAACTGGTGTTGTGTTTCTGTCCCTGTGACTTAGTAGTTTGGCAAAAGGGATCAATAGAATAAGCACCAGGCTTAAAAACTAAGCACTTGGGGCAATTCATTTGACTAAACTTTTCCAAGGTGATGCTCCAGCATGGCTTGAGTCTGATGATTGAAACAACTAAAAAGAAAAAAATTCACCCCAGGTCCCATATACAAAATAGCTTTAAGCTTTAAGTAGTCCTTTCTCTATTAGGCACAAAGCCTGAAATTTTAGGGGAGGGAATTAGTCGATTGCATCAACCCCAGTGCTTGACTGGTATTTATTTTATGAGCCCTGAAAGGATAAAAGGCAAAGTCAGCCTCAACAGAATTTGAACTCATAACGTAAAGACTGAAAATGCCTCTTAGTATTTTGTCCAGTGTGTTAATGATTCTGCCAGCTCACTGCTTTAATGGCTTTAAATATTGCTTTCAAATTTTGGCACGAGGTCAGCAAGACATATCAATTTTATCAACCCCAGTGCTCAAGTGGTACTTATTTTATTGCCCTCAAAAGAATAAAAGGCAAAGTCAACCCCAGTAGAATTTGAACTCAGAATGTTAAAATGGACGAAATACTTATTTCTTTACTACCCACAAGGGGCTAAACACAGAGAGGACAAACAAGAACAGACAAATGGATTAAGTCGATTATATCGACCCCAGTGTGTAACTGGTACTTATTTAATCGACCCTGAAAGGATGAAAGGCAAAGTCGACCTCGGCGGAATTTGAACTCAGGATGTAACGGCAGACGAAATACAGCTACGCATTTCACCCGGCGTGCTAACAACTCTGCCAGCTCACCACCTTAAGATGGACAAAATACTGCTAACCATTTTGCCCAGCATATAAACAATTCTGATTGGCTTTAAAAATTACATGCTATGATTTTTCCTGACTATGCATGGCTGAAATTGATATACATCTAATTTGCTCATTTGTCTTTTATGCCATCAAAAATGGTAAGTAAATCCTTTAACAGTGTATAGCAGTTTATACATATTTGTCAATGCTTTTACATGTATATTCTAGATCTAATCAGATGTAATAAATTTAAATTCATAAGGCAGATGTAATATATCTAAAAACAAAAATAAGCTGGAAATAGTTTTTCTATGAAGTGCTTTAATAGCCAACATCAAAAGTTCAAAAGCCAACCTCGGTGGAATTTGAACTCAGAATGTAAAGACAGATGAAATGTTGTTAAGCCCAACATGATAAAGATTTTGTCAGCTTGCCACGTTGAAGTGTTTTGATATTGCTTGTGGTACATACATAAAGTATATAAATCAGTGGACTTAAACATACATTTCTATAATGATTTAAGGTCAACTTTGAGTATAAGCATTCAAGAGATTTGCAGATATAACCAACTGAATAAAGGGAAGACAACTCAGATGTACAAGATATTGTCATTGAGGTAATGAGAGAGTCATTCTAGATGTACTTCTTTCAGGCACCTAAACTATGAAGTATGAATAAAAGGAAATTGTGTACTTCAGAAATTTGTGCAGCAGCCTCACAGTTTTTGAGTTCAATCCTATTGCATGGTACCTTGAGTGAAATTAAAGCCCCATGAAGAAATTTGGGAGACAGAAACTGTGTAGAAGCCCATCAAGCACACATACACACACACACACACACATACACACACACAAACACACACACACATGCGTAGGCAAAACACAAGCATATATGTATGTGTGTATATGCTTATGTTTGTTCCTCATCGCTTAGCAACCAATGTAAGTTTGTAGCAGTTCAGCAAAAGAAAATAAGCAATAGAGTAAATACCTGACTTAAAATAAGTGCCAAGGTCAATTTGGTTGACTAAAAAAGAAACTCTTTACCGGTGTTTCTCAACCTGTTTACCCTTGCATGACACTTAAAATAAATTGCATGTCTCAAGGAACCCTCGCAAAAAAAAAAAATTATGCACCATATCTTTCTCGTATTTTTTCATCATAATTCATGTAGTAAATATCATATATATATATATATATATATATATATATATATATATATATATATATATTGAAATTTACAGAAAAACAAAAGACGTAGACAGGCGTATTAGTTTGATGCTTGGAAGAGAAAGTCTTTTACATTTCGAGCCTATGCTCTTCAACAGAAAAGAACATGAGGAAATAAACAGAGACAGAATAAAAGACTTGTGGATTTAGCGATCAATCATGGTGACTGATTGATATATATATATATATATCATCATCATCATCATCATCATCGTTGATGATATATATATATATATATAATTGTTCATTTTGAATTGATAAAAGGTGTTTTTTCTAATTTTTATATATATATTGTATTGTGTGAAATTTGATTTAGTATTTCTAAATTGAATTTTTTCCCTGTAAGTTAGGATTAATATTCCCTCAAATAATAATTATTATTATATATATATATGTATGGTTGTTATATTTTTTTAATAACATAATAGGTTAGCAAAGATGATGTCTATATTACAATATAACAAGAACTAATAAGTTGTTGTGCATGTATAGTAAAAATTCCAATCATGAAATTAGCTTTAGGTTATCTCACTCTTTCTTGCGGAACCCCTAGAAGCCTTTTACTGAACCCTAGGGTTCCAAGGAACCCCAGTTGAGAAATGCTGCTCTTTGCAATAGTGACCCAGCATGGCCAGAGGGCAGTGACTGAAACAAGTAAAACAATAAAACGGTAAATGCTGAATATGTGAAAGAAGTCCTGTAAGTTCTTTCAGAAAATGGCTAAATATGGTCTGAACAAAGTCAAATAATGGAGCATAAGGGAAAACTTACTCTGTATTAGACCAAATGGAACAATATATGAGGTATAGTAGTGTGGGCTTTTTAATATACTTCATTTTGTGAAGGTGCTATGGCCTAGTACTTCGGTATTCAGCTCACAGTTGTAAGGACATGAGTTCAATTAACAGTAGTGTGTTGTGTTCTTGAGCAAGACACTTTTTTATTATCACACTGCTCCAGTCCACTCAGCTAGCAAAATTCAAGGGCTGGAATTCAAAGGGCCAGCTCTGTCACAATCAGTGTCATGCTGAACTTCCCTGAGAATTACGTTAAGGCTAAGGGGATGCACGTCTGTTGGAGTGCTCAGTTACTTGCACATTAATTTCATGAACAGGCTGTTCCATTTATCGGACCAACTGGAACCCTCGTCATCGTAACTGTCACAGTGCTTTTTTTTATGTATCTCATTTTGTATTAGCTTATAGAATAATTAAAAGAGTATATTTCATGTATAGGTACATGAAAGGGTTATTTTGTAATCATTCGATATTGGTGCAGTCCCATGATAGAGTAAACCAGATAAGTGTCTTTTACTATAGCAGTAACCTCAAACCAATCAATGCTTTGTGAGGCAATTTGGTCAACAGAAAATGTGTAAAAATCAACTATGTGTACATATGTATATATTTATGTATGTGTATATATATATATATATATATATATATATATGTATATATGTGTGTGTGTATATATATATATATATATTTGTATGTATGTAGGTCTGTATGCAACATGGCTGTATCCTAGACCAGTTTCGCATAACCAGTCCCAGCCCATTCAAAAGTACTTTGGGTCATAGGGTGACCTGTTGTGCTTGAGGAGACCTATTGAGTCAAGTACATCAACATCAAAATGGAAATCAAATGGAAATTGTAGTTGTGATACCCATGCTGGTGGCACGTAAAAAGCACCATCCAAACGTGGTTGACGCCAGTGCTACCTTGACTGGCTTCCATGCTGGTGGTATATAAAAAGTACCAGCCAGTCGTAGCCACTGCCAGCCTCCTCTGCCCTTTGTACCGGTGGCACGTAAAAAGCACCCACTACACTCATGAAGTGGTTGGTGCTAGGAAGGGCATCCAGCAGTAGAAACACTGCCAGATCAGACTGGAGCTTGGTGCAGCCTCCTGGCTTCCCAGACCCAAGTTGAACCGTCCAGCCTATGCCAGCATGGAAACAGACATTAAACGATGATGATGATAATGATGATAGAGACGAAATGAAGAAAATATATCTATTCATATATTTATATGTTTGCGGTATGTGAGTCTTCATGTTTGCATGTGTCTCTCACCACTTGGCAACCAATGTTGGTTTGTTTCCATCCCCATAACTTGGTGGTTTGGCAAAAAGAAGATAATTAGAAAAAGTTGTGAATTAAGATATAGATATTAGGGTCAGTTTGATCAAACAAATGAAGGATTACCTCAACAGGACTGATACAAATAGAAGACTAAAAGTAAATCTATGAATTTCAAAATATAGGAAGAAGATAAGAGAAGCTTTTGGATATAGAATTCCCTTTGTCCTTATTCTAAGCAAATGGCAAATTTTATAGATAGATTATGACACTAATTGGTAAATTTCAAAGTATTACAATTAGAAATGTTTCTTAATAAGGTTCTTGGTGCTGTTGTTCATTTTGCATTTTTATCTGTATGTGTGCATATATATATATATAAACAATTGCAGCGTGGAAGGTGTTTATAAGCCATTTAAGAAACACACAAAAACCGTTAGATTCACTTCAACATTTAAATTTAATTTGTCAAAATATTTTTGGCGCTTTGAGACCATGACCTGTTCACTGACAAAATTCCGTGATGCATCTCAGTGAACAGGTTGCGCACTCAAAACAATGAAAATATTTTGACAAATGAAATTTAAATGTTGAAGTAAACCTAACGGATTTTGTGTGTTTTTTAAACGGCTTATAGGCACTTTCCACACAGCAATTGTATATATATTTATTTATATATTTATATATTCCCAGCCACATGGTTCCATGTTCAGTCCCATTGTGCAGCACCTTGGACAAGTGCCTTCTACTATAGCCTCGGACCGACCAAAGCCTTGTGAGTGGATTTTGTAGACGGAAACTGAAACAAGCCCGTCATATACATATATATCTATATATGTATATATTTGTGTGTGTGTATCTGTGTTTGTCCCCTATGCCCTCACTTGACAACTGATGCTGGCGTAGTTATGTTCCTGTAACTTAGCAGTTCGGCAAAAGAGGCCGATAGAATAAGTACAAAGAATAAGTCCTGGGATTGGTTTCTTCGACTAACACCCTTTAAGGTAGTGCTCCAACATGACCGCAGTCAAATGACTGAAACAAGTAAAAGGATAAAAAATAAAAGAATGTGTGTGTGTGTGTGTTTCTGTGTGTGAATGTGTGTGTGTGTGTATATAAATGTGTCTTTGTGTGTGTATCTTTGTGTTTGAGTTCCTGCCTTCCACCACTTGACAACTGGAGTTGTTTTGTCTAGACACATGTAACTTATCAATTTAGCAAATAAGACCGATAGGATAAATACTGGACTTAAAAGAAAGCAAGTACTGTCCCAAGAACAGGGACAGTCCATCTCAATGGACTTCTAGACAGTTTCCATCAACTTATATCTTACACATAGAGAAATTGAACATGAAACCTCCAGTTCAAAATCAACTTTCTAACTACATGACAATGTCTGTTCCCAGTTATCAACATCTCCGTTTGTTGATATACATTGAATATAAGGAATTTCATAGAATGCTTTACCTTTTTAGCTGTTGGTATCTTCACTGTAGTGGTTGATGCTTTCCATTCATTTGGTGGCTCAACAACAAAGTAAAAGAGACTGGCTGACTTCCTTAGGTGTGAGTACCTCTTCTCAGCAGGATTTCTTATGAAGGCAAAAGGGTTGTTTGTCTAAAAATAAAACCAGATTCTCGCTTTGTGTTCAATGCAATTTATAAAATAACAATAACAACAACAACAAAAAAATAAAATAATAATAATAATAATAATAATAATAATAATAATAATAATAATAAAATGCATTCTAGGGTGAAGCCTCAGCTCAGGAATGTGGAGTTAGCTCCTAGTTACCACTTCTCCCAGATCTACTCATTCCTGTGGTGGTGTTATGGGTCAAATAACAGAAGATGATCCTGTGAGTAAGGCAATGCATGACTCAAAAAAAGAATGGCCCCTATGCATGTGTCTATACACAGGCCCATCTGTATGTGGAAATGCCTTGATTCCATGTGAACCAGTTCCCCTGCCTATGGATTAGATAGGCCCTGTGTGCCAAGGGTAAACTTGAGAGAACAAGAGACAAAAGGTGTAAACTGTAAATAAGCCAGCAGAAGTCTACCACTCCTGGAATCTTTCTCAACAGAACTCACAAATCTTCAGATTTTAGGCTCTTGATTGTTGATGTCTGTCAGGATGGCACATGAGAAAAGAAATAATTAAAAACGTCTACTTTATTTTTTCATAATTAAAAACTAAATTTGAATTTTTTCATTGCTGAGTTAGAAATTTTATAAATGATGAATTTTTTGAGTTTTGCAGGAATGCTTCAACCAGCTATTTACAGACAGAACAGGGCATCTACATGATTACCTAGCCTGCTAGGAATAGCAGTCAAACCCTCCTCAAATTATGATTCATGTGGCCAACAAAGAATAACTGGGAGTTAAACTTACAGTTGTGTACAATGTGTGTGTGTGTTTGTATGTATATGTATATATGTGTGTGTGCATATGTATATGTGTATATGTATATATATGGAAGGGAAAATTATAAGGCAGAATGCTAAATTGAAAGTAAATTTTGATAAAAATGGGTGTATGAAAAATTAAGAAAGAAAAAATAATAAATCAAACCGGTTTTCATTGCAAGGTAAATTTTCAAGATTTGGAAGGGGGAAAATTTTTTTTTTTAAACTGAGGAAGGGGAAAAATAAATTTACATTTAAAATACATGCATCCTAACCCTCCAAAGAAGTTTTTCCAAGGACTATTCTTGAACTCTAAAAGCATAAAGACTCTACAATGGATTGGTATACTTATTAATTTTTGTATATATGTATTATTTTTTTGAAAAAACATTGTAAATTTCTTTTTCCCCTTCCTCATCATCATCATCATCATCGTTTAGCGTCCGCTTTCCATGCTAGCATGGGTTAGATGGTTCAACTGGTGTCTGGGAAGCCAGAAGGCTGCACCAGGCCCAGTTTGATCTGGCAATGTTTCTACGACTGGATGCCCTTCCTAACGCCAACCACTCCATGAGTGTAGTGGGTGCTTTTTACGTGCCACCGGACGGGGGCCAGGCGAGGCTGGCAATGGCCACGAACGGATGGTGCTTTTTACGTGCCACCGACATGAGGCCAGTCGGGGCGGTGCTGGCAACGGCCACATTCGGATGGTTCTCTTACGTGCCACCGGCACTGGTAACTCAGCTGCAATTTCCATAGAATTTTTCCCCCCTTCCAAATCTTGAAAATTTGCCTTGCCTTGAAAACCGGTTTGATTTATTATTTTTTCTTTCTTAATTTTTCATACGCCCATTTTTATAAAAATTTACTTTCAATTTAGCATTCTGCCTTATAATTTTTCCTTTCCTATCATTTTTCCACGTGCGGTTAACACAACCCCACTATTTACTGATTTGTATATATATGTATACACATATGCATATATGGATGTTTAAATATATGCATATATGCTTGCAATTTTTTACCTGTTGCATTGGTAGACTTCTTGATGTACTTGAAGCAATCCATTTATTTTGTGGTTCAAGTACAAAGTAGAATTGACTTGTTGATTCGGTCAATTGAGAATCATTGGTCTGGAAAGAAAAATAAGAAGAAAAAACAAATATGATGAGAAGGTTAAGAAACCACTTCTAAAAGAGAGCAATGTCAAATACATTTCATGGTACAAATCATCATAAAATATATATATACAAAATTTTTGTATACTAGCACTATATATATAGTGCTAGTGCATGCATATACAGCTGCGTGCGTGCGCATATGCACGTGAGTGCTGTCCAAATCTCTGACCAATCACATACAACTAGCTGGCATTCAATTGGCGTATCAAGTTTCGGGCATTTTGATTGGGTTTTGGATAGAAAATTCATAAAAAAGTCACTTCTATTGAATTTTTAATGGCTTTGCGGGGTGACTGGGGAAATGTAAAGATGTGCACGACCACCCTTGGATGGTTTTGAATGACCATAGAAAGTGCAGCCCACTAACTGAAAAATTGTGGATTTGTATAAAGGACACACACACAGACATTTTGCCGTTTATATATATAGAGATATGTTTTGATTACAATAGGTCCCTATTTCCTTATGTTGTAAGAAGTTACTAAAAGATTGAATATTCTCATCCAACTCCAACCAGTTTATAACTTATTCTATTATACTTTTACATGTTTCATTCATTAGACTGTGGCCATGCTGGGGCACTATCCTGTTAAAAAAAAGAAATGTTGTCCTGGGAGAGGCTTGAATTCACAACCTCCGCATTTCTTTAAACTTGAGAATAAACACAAGGAAGGTGCTGTCTATAAGTATGGTGCACTAACCAATTATGCCACCAGGGGATATAAAATGTTGATGATAAGGATCATCATCAAAATCATCACCATCATCATTTAATGCCCATTCTCCATGCTGTGGAGGCACATGGCCTAGTGGTTAGAGCAGCGGACTCACGGTCAAGGGATCATGGGTTCGAATCTCAGACCGAATGATGTGTGTGTTTATGAGCGAAAACACCTAAGTTCCACGTGGCTCTGGCAGAAGGTATTGGCGAAACTTCTGCTGACTCTTTCACCACAACTTTCTCTCACTCTTTCCTCCTGCATCTTGCAGCTCACCTGCGATGGACCGGCGTCCCGTCCAGGTGGGGAACCTATATGCCAAGAAACCGGGAAACTGACCCTTATGAACCAGGCATGGCTCGAGAAGAAAATAAACAAAATTCTCCATGCTGGCATCGGTTAGATAGCTTGACAGGAACTGGTAAGGCCGGAGGCCTCACCAAGTTCCAAAGTCTGTTTTGGCTTGATTTCTACAACTGGATACCCTTCTTAACGCTAACCACTTTACAGAGTGTACTGGGTGCTTTTTATGTGGAACCATCAGCCATGCTTTTTGCATGGAACCAGCACCAATGCTTTTTATGTGGCACCAGCACCAGTGCAAACTCATTAAAAAAAAATAAAATATAAATGCGCCCTTTTAAATCCTAGCCAGGCTCATGGGCCCGGTTTCCCGGTTTCAATGGCGTATGCATTCCCCAGCTGGATGGGACACCAGTCCATCGCAGTGTTACTCATTTTTGCCAGCTGAGTGGACTGGAACAACGTGAAATGAAGTGTTTTGCTCAAGAACACAACGCGTCGCCCAGTCCAGGAATCGAAACTAAAATCTTACGATCATGATGCTGACACCCTAACCACTAAGCCACACGCCTCCATGCAAACTCACTTATGAAATCATTTGAATATTTTATTTATTAATTGGCTAGTTCCTTATTAGATCAAATGTATGTTCAGCCTCTAGGTTTTTACTCGCTAGAAAATACAACCAAATCTCCCTCGAATTAAATCCTATCATAATAAAAATATATATATTTTGGATCTTCTTCTTCTTCTTCTTCTTCATCTTCTTCTTAGGAATGAGAACCCAGGTTCGAAATTTCCCCAAGACACCTGATGAAGGCTGGAGGGTATATCTGTTGAAACGTTGTGTTAACAACAAACAAGATGAGGACAAATATCCGTCAAATGTAAATAATGTATATTACAAACCTTTCCCCTATTTAACTGTTCTTGGACACTATATACCTGCTCTGTCTTAATAATTTTGGGATCTACACTCTGACTCTCATACAGATGGTAGGTGCCAAGCCAAATACAAATGAGACATACATAACAGCTAGTTTACTTTTTAAATCTATCTCTACAGAAATAGAAATTAGAACCATCACTGGTTTCAAAGACAGAAAAATAGATAACGGATGTATACGTATATTTCAGGAATTCTGCTCCTTCTTTGGCTTCACATCCAACCCATTAACCATCTATGAACACATTGCTTAAACAACCCCCACTGCATAACTGGTACTTAATTTATCGACCCCGAATGGATGAAAGGCAAAGTCGACCTCAGCAGAATTTGAACTCAGAACGTAACGCCAGACGAAATACTGCTAAGCATTTCGCATGGCGTGCTAACGTTTCTGCCAGCTCGCCGCCCTTAAACACACGCACCTTTAATGTAATTATCAGCACAACAAAGCATATGACAAGACAGGGCATTTTTTAATTACATGTACAATCCATCAGATGGGCTTCAGCACAGTTTCCTGTCAACCCAATTTCACTCATAAGGCTTGAGTGAAGTTGAAGCTAAGGCAAAAGACACTTCATGGAGGCATATGGCCTAGTGGTTAGAGCAGCGGACTCACGGTCGAGGGATCGTGTCTTCGAATCTCAGACCGGGCAATGTGTGTGGTTATGAGCGAAACACCTAAGTTCCACGTGGCTCCGGCAGAAGGTAATGTTGAACTTCTGCTAACTCTTTTGCCACAAACTTTCTCTCACTCTTTCCTCCTGCGATGGACCGGCGTCCCGTCCAGGTGGGGAACCTATACACCACGGAAACCAGGAAACCAGCCCTTATGAGCCAGGCATGGTTCAAGAAGAAAGAAACAAAAGACACTTGCTAGATTTGCCACACATTGGGACTGGACCTGGATTTTCATGATTGTGAAATGAACTTTCCATCCGTTCAACTATGCAACAGCATTTGATAGATAATAAAATAATAATGAACTCACTGTATACAGTGCTCAGGTACACTACAACTCACCAGAAAAAGGGACCAAAACTACATGATCAGCAATATAGAATATGCACAGGAAGTAAAGAGTGAATATTCTTCCATTCTTTCATTCTTTTATTCTTTTACTTGTTTCAGTCATTTTGACTACAGCCATGCTAGAGTACCGCCTTTAGTCAAACAAATCGAACCCAAGACTTATTCTTTGTAAGCCTAGTACTTATTCTAACAGTCTCTTTTGCTGAACCACTAAGTTACAGAAACATAAACACACCAACATCGGTTGTCAAGCGATAGTGGAGGGACAAACACAGACATAGAAATACACACATATATATATATATATATATATATATATATATAGTCAATTTAGGGTAGCAAAAAAATTCAATAGAAATTTATCGCTACCAGCGGCCTGGTGGAAAAGAGAAAGTAGTCATCGACTAAATATATAATATCTCCCAGGTTTTTTACTGATGAAGTGTAACCTATGGTAGATTAGCTTAATTTAATTTAATTAAGCTAATTTAATCATTAATGACACAGAAACGTTGCAACGTCCTAAAAGATGAATTAGGGTAAATGTTTTTAAATTTTCACCTAATTTCTGAATTACTACTACTTGGCGGTGGGAGTTATGGCTGCTATTTCTGGTGACGAGTGACCGTTAGGGTCACTCCTAAATTGTTATATTACTATATTAGCCGATGACTACTTTCTCTTTTCCACCAGGCCGCTGGTAGCGATAAATTTATTGAATTTTTTTGCTACCCTAAATTGACTAATTGATAATTTTCTGATTAATTCTGAGATTGAATCGGCAGTTTATATTTACTGCTGATAAGTTTGGCGCGAATACGTCAGTCTTGAAAAATTTAAGACAGATAGCCGTAGGCATCGATACAGACGCCTCGTGTATATTTGTCTCTCCCAGGTTTTTTACTGATGAAGTGTAACCTATGGTGAGATTAGCTTAATTAATTTAATTAAGCTAATTAATCATTAATGGACAGAAACGTTGCAACGTCTAAAAGATGAATTAGGGTAAATGTTTTTAAATTTTCACCTAATTTCTAATTACTACTACTTGGCGGTGTGAGTTATGGCTGCTCTTTTGGTGGACGAGTGACCTGTTAGGGTCACTCCTAATTGTTATATATATATATATATATATATACATATATAAACGAGAAGAGAAGCAACAAGAATGGATTAGTTTATAATCTCGTTTATAATCACCCCACATTACTGTATGGTTAACACCATATAGTATTTCTGGTGCATCTAAGTTAAGTACCACATTCAAGTAAATTCATTGGAATTTACTTGAATCTTAATTGCTTTGATTATATACATATATATATATACATATATATATATCACATCATCGTCATTTAACATCCGCTTTCCATGCTAGCATGGGTTGGACGATTTGACTGAGGTCTGGCAAACCAGACTCCAATCTGATCTGGCAGAGTTTCTACAGCTGGATGCCCTTCTTAACGCCAACCACACCGAGAGTGTAGTGGGTGCTTTTACAAAGGCCAGTTTGGTGGTACTGGCAATGGCCACACCCAAATGGTGCTTTTTATGTGCCACCTGCACAGGGGCCAGTCCAGCGGCATATATATATATTACAAAGCTTTGGTCAGTCTGAGGCTATAGTAGAAGACACTTGCCCAAGGTGCCACACAGTGGGACTGAATCTGGAACCATGTGGTTGGGAAGCCAGGTTCTTTCCACACAGCCACTCATTAAAAATAAAGTTATCAAAGGTTAATTTCTTCTGCTCCTAGAGTCTCTATCATGGGAGGCTATCCAAAGCTGATTTCCTAGATCTGACAATTCATTTGATATTATATTACTATAAAATAAACTAAATCCCTAATTCTCTCTTTTACTTTTATATATGCAAATTTGGGCAGTTATTACTTAACATAAGAGTGTAAGTACCTTGAGAGAAAAGTTGAACATAAGAAGCATCAGATGTGGTGTGCAAGCAAGAGAGACGACTACGCTGGTATGGTCATGTGGCGAGAATGGATGAGGACAGCTGTGTGAAAAAGTGCCACACCCTAGCGGTTGAGGGAACCTGTGGAAGAGGTAGACCCAGGAAGACCTGGGATGCAGAGGTGAAGCACAACCTTTGAACTTAAAAGGCACCATTCGAGCGTGATCATTACCAGCGTCACCTTACTGGCACTCGAGCCCCGTGCTAGTAAGGTATTAAGAGCATCATCCAAGCGTGATCGTTGCCAGAGCAGCCATCTGGCCTCTGTGCTGGTGGCATGTAAAAGACACCATTCGAGCGTGATCGTTACCAGCATCGCCTTACTGGCACCTGTGCCAGTGGCATGTGTAAAAGATTCGAGCGAGGTCATTGCCAGTACCACCTGACTGGCCTCGTGTCGGTAGCATGTAAAAAGCAACCACTACACTCTCGGAGCGGTTGGCGTTAGGAGGGCATCCAGCTGTAGAAACTCTGCCAGATCAAGATTGAAGCCTGGTGCAGCCATCTGGTTCGCCAACCCTCAGTCATTCATCCAACCCATGCTAGCATGGAAAGCGGACGTTAAACGATGATGATGATGATGATGATGATGATGATGATAAGACAATTGATTCGCAGATAACAATCCCATAATTTTTCACAAAGGAACTGGATTTTCCAGCATACAAGCCAGAATTTATAAGCATTGTCCCTATCTTTCCAAATCCTGCTGCATTTCACATAGAATTTTTGGTCCTCCAGAGTTGTCTTGGTGCAGAAGTCTATCTACCATTTTTGGGGGCTGTGAATTTTGGTCTGAAAAATTTAACATGTGTGCCAGAAAATATGGTAAACTAAAGTCCTAAACAATTGTTTTTACAGTCAACAATTGATTATTTTTTGGCAACTCTGTTGTCTGAAACAGATTACTGTAGTTGATGGCATATAAGACATTTAAAAAAAAACAAAATGTTTCTTAAAATTACCCCAGGTCTTATATGCAAATTTGGGTCTCCTGTGAGCTACTTTTGTTTCTGATGCTCGCTTTTTCTTAAATATGCTCTACCGGTGGCACGAAAAAAGCACCAACCGATCGTAGCCGTTGCCAGCCTCACCTAGCACCTGTGCCAGTGGCACGTAAAAAGCACCCACTACATTCACAGAGTGGTTGGCATTAGGAAGGGCATCCAGCTGTAGAAACACTGCCAGATCTGACTGGGCCTGGTGCAGCCTCCTGGCTTCCCAGACCCCAATCGAACCGTCCAACCCATGCTAGCATGGAAAGCAGACGTTAAACGATGATGATGATGATGATGATGATGCTCAAAGTGGGGGAGCATGTAATATCCTTTCTACAATAAACCCAGCACTGAAGTTTGGAGAAGGTGAGAGTGAGTAATCAATCACAACCCCAGTACAAGACTGGTACTTACTTTACTGACCCCAAAAGGTTGAAAGGCAAAGTCGACTACAGTGGAATTTGAACTTAGAATGTACAGAAGGACAAAATGCTGCTAAGCATCTGGATCAGCATCTTTTATGGCATCAAATGTAGTTATAAGACACTATTATCTAAAACATACGACTAATCTGGCCTTGTGGTTGTGTGGTAAGTAGCTTGCTAACCAACCACATAGTTCCGGGTTCAGTCCCACTGCGTGGCATCTTGGGCAAGTGTCTTCTACTATAGCCCTGGGCCGACCAATGCCTTGTGAGTGGATCTGGTAGACGGAAACTGAATGAAGCCTGTCGTATATATATATATATATATATATATATATATATACATGTGTGTGTGTGTGTGTGGTGTGTGTGTGTGTATATGTTTGTGTGTCTGTGTTTGTTCCCCTAGCATTGCTTGACAACCGATGCTGGTGTGTTTACGTCCCCGTAACTTAGCAGTGCAGCACACAGATGTAATAAGTTACACCTACAAATAGACAGGACTACATATCAAATAACTCTGTAAGTTATGCTTATAATAGTCATCAGTGAAGGCACATGGCTCAGTGGTTAAAGTGTCGGGCTTACGATTGTGAGGTTGTGAGTTCGATTCCCGGACCGGGCTGCGTGTTGTGTTCTTGAGCAAGACACTTTATTTCACGTTGCTCCAGTTAACTCAGCTGTAGAAATGAGATGCGACATCACAGGTGCCAAGCTGTATCAGCCCCTTTGCCTTTCCCTTGGAGAACATTGGTGGCATGGAGAGAGGAGGCTGGTATGCATGGGCGACTGCTGGTCTTCCATAAACAACCTTGCCCGGACTTGTACCTCGGAGGGTAACCTTCTAGGTGCAATCCCATTCATGACCGAAGGAGGTCTCCCCCAATAGTCATCACCATCATTGATCACTTTTCCACTTTTTAAGGATAAATTTTCCATGCTTGCATGGGTTGGACAGAGATTATTGAGGCAGATTTTATACAACTTGATGTCATTCCTGCCACCAACTCTCACCTAGTTCCAAACAAGGTAATATTTCCGCATAACCAGGCATGTTTCTGCAGGAAATTGGAAATAAATTACTCTGCTTGTATGACAACAACACACATCACACACTATCAAGACAAGAAGACACAAGCATGTACATGCACAAATACACAAACACACACACACATGACAGGCTTCTTCTAGTTTCCTTCAACCAAATCCACTCACAAGGCTTTGGTTGGCATGGACTGAACCAAGAGCCCAGTGACTAGGGAGAAAACCTCTTAACCACACAGCCACACCTGTGCCCATAGCCATGCTTGCTCCTATCAGTTACAAATTTACTGTCAGAGGGTTTCTGGTTTTGTGGTACCAAATCCATACATGCTATTGTTTGGAGTGATACTACAATAGTCTTCATTACATTTACTGATTGGTTTGCTTATCTGACACACTGTTGTATTTCAGTTAGTTAAATGGCTTAGCACAACACTTTCTGAAGGGACATGTAGCTGAATTATTAGCATTATTTAATCCCTGATAGCAGGGGTGGATTGAGAGTATTAAGAGGCCTCGGGCGTGACTGTTCACCAGGCCCCTTAGCATTGATATCAAAGAGAGTTAACATGTAGCTGAATTATTAGCATTATTTAATCCCTGATAGCAGGGGTGGATTGAGAATATTAAGAGGCCTCGGGCATGACTGTTCACCAGGCCTCTTAGCATTGATACCAAAGAGAGTTAACATGTAGACTGCAAGCCCCTTAGAGCTTCAGGCCCTTGGGCAGTGCCCGATTGACCAATGGCTTAGTCAACCCCAGCCTGATAGTAACATACTGCCTGATGTAAAGAAGTACCAATGGATTTGGTGATTGCTATAAGATCGGCCACCAATTCACTAAGTCATAAATGTTTGATATTGTTGCATTTTGGAATGGTCATTTTGCCAGTTTAGCCAATAAAAACACACGCACTATATATATTTGGTGTTACTTTGCTTCAGTGTTATTTATTTTTTACATTAAACTTAATCTTATTTCGGCCAGAGTTCTTTCGTCACACTCCTGTGACCGCATCAGTGGTCCTTTGCTTTCTTCTTTCTTATTTGTGTGGTTAAACTGGCAAAATGACCATTCCGAAATACAACAATATCTGTTTCAACACAGGATTTCACATAAAAAATCTTGCACAACGAGGCTGGCACGGCCATCCGATTGTGGCCGTGCCAGCCTCGCCTGGCCTCCGTGCCGGTGGCACATAAAAAACACCATCCGAGCGTGGCCGTTTGCCAGCCTCGTCTGGCACCTGTGTCGGTGGCACATAAAAAGCACCCACTACACTCACGGAGTGGTTGGCGTTAGGAAGGGCATCCAGCTGTAGAAACACTGCCAGATCTGACTGGCCTGGTGCAGCCTTCGGGCTTCCCAGACCCCAGTTGAACCGTCCAACCCATGCTAGCATGGAAAGCGGACGTTAAACGATGATGATGATGATGATGTGATGATGATGATGATGATGTTTGATAATGGCAATTGATGTAACACCTGAGAGTATGAAATGTGGTGATAAGTCTCTTACACCCTTCGGTATCCAAGTCCCCATATGAATTATGCTATAGGTATCACTCAGCATGTTATATCAATGCTCTGAATTATACTTGCAGGATAATTCTTGCAGAGAGCTGAATGTTGGTGAAGCACTGCCAATGATCAGAGTTCATAAGGTACTCATCCTCCTCATCATCATCATCGTCATTTAACATCCGTTTTCCATGCTGGCATAGGTTGGACAGTTTGACTGAGGTCTGGAGAGCCAGCAGCTGTGCCAGACTCCAATCTGATCTAGCAATGTTTCTATAGCTGGATTTCCCTTCCTAATGCCAACCACTCCGAGAGTGTAGTGGATGCTTTTTATGTGTCACTGGCACAGGTAGGAGCCAGTCAGGCAGGCCTGGCATCAACCAAGTTCAGATGGTGCTTTTTATGTGCCACTGGCAATGGGAGCCAGTCAGGGGGTACTGACCACAGCTACGATATTGGCTTTACTCGATTAACTGGTCTTCTCAAGCATATCATATCGCACGACACATCAGAGGTACTCTTAACTGGTCTGGACATGCATGGCAGCAATCTCACTTTAGATGCTATGTCTTCTCAATCACAGCATATCTCCAAAGGTCCTGGTCTCCTATCATTGCCTCTCTGATGCCCAATGTTCGAAGGTCATGCTTCACCACCTCATCCCGTGTCTTCCTGGGTCTACCTCTTCCACGGGTTCCTTTCACAGTTAGGGAGTGGCACTTCCTCACACAGTTGTCCTCGTCCATACATAACACATGACCATACCAGTGCAGCATCTCTTTTGCACACCACATTTGATGCTTCTTATGCCCAACTTTTCTCTCAGGGCACTTACATTCTGTTGTGTATGCACACTGACATTACACATCCAGTGGATCATACTAGCTTCCTTTCTTTCAAGCCTATGTATGTCCTCAGCATTCATGGACCATTCTTTCACTGCTGTGTAGCATGGCAGTTCACACACATGCATCATACAGTCTACCTTTCATCCTGAGTGAGAGGTCCTTAGTTGCCAGCAGAGGTAGGAGCTCCCTGAACTTTGCCCAGGCTATTCTTATTGTAGCTGCTACACTCTCAGAGCAACCACCCCCACTACAGACTTGATCACCTAGGTAGTTTCTTCCTTTGGCATGTGATGGAATCTGTTTCCTGTACATCTTCATTGTTTATTGCCCCCATGAATCTGCCACACACGCAAACTATTTTCCCGGTTAAACTTCCTTTGATATTACTGCACCTTTTATGTGTCCATAGCTTACACCAGGTACATTGTATGGAGTTTCTACCCATGCCTTTTCTACAGATTGAGCAGGGCCATCTACCTGAAGGGGATTCTGGTTTGGCAGCCTTTCTACTTACTAAGACTTTGGTTTTTGCTAGGTTGACCCTAAGGTCCTTCAATTCTAGACCTTGCTTCCACACCCTAAACTTCGTCTCTAGTTCTGGCAGTGACTTGGCTATTAGGGCAAGGTCATCAGCATAGAGGAGCTCCCAGGTGCAGCCTGTCTTGAATTTCTCTGTTATTGCTTGGAGGACTATAATGAAAAGAGGGGACTGAGGACTGATCCTTCGTGAACCCCTACTTCTACTCAGAATGTTGCTGTTGTGAGTGGTGATGGTGGTGGCGGTGGTCGTGGTGGTGACAGCGGTTGTTGTTGTTGGTGGTGGTGGTGGTGGTGGTGGTGGTGGTAGTGATGGTGGTGTTGCTGCTGCTGCTGTAGTTACTGAAGCTCTTGTTACAACTATGATTGCTGTTATTAATTTTTACTTTGTTAGATTTTACTTTTGATGTTGTTGTTGTTGTTGCACATTATTTTTGTTATTACTGCAACCGGTGGTGTTACCAATGCTGCTGTGTTTAGGGTTACTACTACTACTACTTCTACTTCTGCAGTATGCTACCAATACTACTACTACTACAAGCCACAACTACTATTACTACTACTATTATTACTACTACTACTACTACTACAAGCCACTACCACTACTGCTACAGCCCACCACCACCACCATCACTACTACTATTACTTCTACTATTACGACTACCACTACTACTACTTCTACTACTACTACTACTACTACTACTACTACTGCAATATGCTAGCAATACTACTATTACAAGCGACTACCACTGCTACTACAATCCACCACTATCACTACTACTACTCCTACTACTATTGTATGTGTGAGGTTTTTTGAGGAAGTCTGATAGTTGCCTATGAACACTAGTTTCCCCTATCTATATCACTAATGTTTATTCAAGGGGACGGCTTCCAAACATGGGTCGATTCAACTTTGGAACCAGTGTTGTTACAGGTGTTGCTGTCAGGTAGCAAAGAGCTGGAACAAGGCATCTTACATGACATCTTGCTCAACTCTCAAAAAGTTCAGCCAATCCAATGATCTCGATTAGCACATTTTACCAACTGCGAAAGCTTGCTTGGTACGGTCAAATATCCTGCCACAACTCCCTGTCTGAAACCATTCTTCAGGGCACAGTTGGGAGAGGATGAAAGAGAGGCAGATGAAGAAAATCCTGCCTAGGTCAACTTTACCTGCCATTCTTTCATCATCATCATTATCATTAAGATCCCTTAACTGATGCAACCAAGCATTGGGATGCCTCTGTAGATGCTTTTATAGTGTCAACCTTTGCCACTGGTCTCTGTTCTCTGTCATGGGTAGCAAGGTCATTGTGCTGTGACCTGTCCAGTTCTTGATGCTGTCAAACCCCTCTGTTTGGTATCTGTTCTAACTTCCTCCTCTGTTATTGTCTTGAGGACTATAATGAAAAGAGGGGACTGAGGACTGATCCTTCATGAACCCCTACTTCGACTCAGAATGTTGCTGTCGTTGTTATTGTAGATGGTGATGGTGGTGGCAGTGGTGGTCGTGGTGGTCGTGGCAGTGGTGGCGGTGGTGGCAGTGGTGGCAGTGGTGGTGGCAGCAACATACCACCAGGAATCAAACTTACAACAACCTTATGATCATGAGCTGAACACACTAATCTCTAAACTACACACCTTCATTCTATGTTTACTTAAATGACATGGAAACCAGGTAACAGGCCTTGTAAGTCCATGGGCTTAAGAAAAATATAATTTTAAAAAATGAACCAATTTACTTTAAGATGATATACCTATCTTTTTACTGTATAATTTTGCTTACCTGCATCTTTCTACCTGTGCCATAGTTCTATTTTAACCTTCTTCATAATAACTCATCTAAGTCCACCCATGACTCTATGATACAAAGTTACCATTTTAAAGTAATGTAAATTAAAACATTCCATCAAAATTTCTGTTTAATTTATGTACTGAACTCCAACATAA
>NC_043010.1:13164017-13181517 GCF_006345805.1 Octopus sinensis
CCCAGCATGGCATCTTATCTAGGGAGAGACTCAGCTCTCATTCACTTAATGTTATGGAGCCTAGAGTAATAATAATCACTACATATTTTAAATATTCACGTCAGTACACAGTGAAATTGGTGACTCCAATTCAGATAGAATAACAGTAATAAAATTGTTGATAATTTTATTTTTTTAATAAAGACAAAAGAAGAAAATTTAACACTTATTGATGCATAATAATAATTATTTCTAAAATTAAATAAATAAAAAAAAAACATTATTTATTTTTCACAGGTTACATTATTCTGTCACAGCCTCAAAATGTAGATATTATCATATAATCGAATACAACATTTGAACATATTTACTCATATGCACTAAGACTCAATATGTAAATATGCTAGGTCACTAAACTAAATAAGCTGACATAGGTCATTACACTCAGTTTGTAGGCATGATAGCTCATGAAGCAGAACAAGCAAACATACTACAACACAAGGAACCACCATATGTAGGTTTCCTAGGCCGTCAAACCCAATTATAATATTTAAACTCATTAGGTTGTTAAATTCAGGCTGTATATTCTTTTATTCTTCTTCTGTTCATCCGTTATTCTATTCTTTTAGTGGACGACAATCATTGGACGGTAACCATGCTGGAGCACTGCTTATGAAGAATTTTGAGTTAATTATAGTGACACCTGTACTTCTTTCTGCCTGGTATTTGTTTCATCAATCTCTACCTATCAAACAGCAAAGTTTGCTTTTGACATATTGTTTTACATTAACAAACGCACACATACATATATTCATAGCAATATACATATATATATATATATATATATGTCTGATTATATGTATATATGTATATAGATATATGTATTTATGTTTGTGTGTGTATGTGTAGTACATATATGCATATATACACATGTATGTATATGTATCCATCTGTCTATATATATATATATATAGTGCTGATTATATGTACATATGTATATAGATATATGTATTTATGTTTGTGTGTGTATGTGTAGTACATATATGCATATATACACATGTATGTATATGTATCCATCTGTCTACACACACACACATATATATATATATATGTCTGATTATATGCATATATGTATATAGATATATGTATTTATGTTTGTGTGTGTAGGTGTAGTACATATATGCATATATATACATGTATGTATATGTATCCATCTGTCTATATATATATATATATATACATACACATACATACAGATAGATAGATAGATAGATAGATAGATAGATAGATAACCAGTGAGTTTCCGCATAGTTTTGTCTGCCAAAATCCCACTCACAAGGCATTGTTTGAACCAAGGCAACAGTAAAATGCTCATCATTTCCAGAGGCATCAAACTCAGAACCATGTAGTTGCAAATCCATCCTCTTAACCAAACAGGTGTTCCTGTACCTTTATATTTGATTAGCAAATATAAAATTCAGGTATGTAAAGTAATCAAACCCCCTAGATGTAGATGTTTGCAAATATTCTGTCTTATATACTCTTTACTCTTTTACTTGTTTCAGTCATGCTGGAGCACCGCCTTTAGTCGAGCAAATCGACCCTGGGACTTATTTTTTGTAAGCCCAGTACTTATTCTATTGGTGTCTTTTGCCAAACCGCTAGGTGACGGGGACGTAAACACACCAGCATCGGTTGTCAAGCAATGCTAGGGGGACAAACACAGACACACAAACATACGCACACACACATGTATATATATACATATGTACGACAGGCTTCTTTCAGTTTCCATCTACCAAATCCACTCACAAGGCATTGGTCGGCCTGAGGCTATAGCAGAAGACATTTGCCCAAGATGCCACGCAGTGGGACTGAATCCGGAACCATGTGGTTGGTAAGCAAGCTACTTACCACACAGCCACTCCTGCGCATATGTTAATATGTGGACATATTAACATATTAAGCATAACATTTAAATATTCTTAGATATTTTAGGTTGTCAAAATAAACAGATTTATGTATCAGTCCATTGTATTTGATAATAGTATATGTTAGAGCAGAGATGGAGAATCTTATAATGTTGGAAGGTTGCATTGAAGTTAATTGCCATCTGAGGAATCCAAGCTTATTGTTTTACAAAATTTAAGTATTCATAAAAATTTTAACAAAATGCTAAAACACCTTGGGCAAGTATCTTCTACTATAGCCTCGGGCCGACCAAAGCCTTGTGAGTGGATTTGGTAGACGGAAACTGAAAGAAGCTCGTCGTATATATGTATATATATATATATATATATAATATATATATATGCGTGTGTGTGTTTGTGTGTCTGTGTTTGTCCCCCTAGCATTGCTTGACAACCGATGCTGGTGTATTTACGTCCCTGTTACTTAGCGGTTCGGCAAAAGAGACCGATAGAATAAGTACTGGGCTTACAAAAGAATAAGTCCTGGGGTCGAGTTGCTTGACTAAAAGGCGGTGCTCCAGCATGGCCGCAGTCAAATGACTGAAACAAGTAAAAGAGTAAAAGAAAAGAGTAATAGTTTTGGAATAAGAATCAACACTGGACTTTTCTTCAGATTCTTATGTCAAATATATTTGCAATAACTTGAACCATTTTGAAACCAACCATTCTGAGCCCACCCCTGTTCTGTGATAGAAACTTTCTAATTTAAAGTGGTTTAAATTAAAACCTTCCCTCAAAATTTCTTGTTAATTTAAGTAAAAAGTACCAACTTAATAATGACAAAATCATTTTATTAAACTTTTCATTATTTTAAAAATTGTAACATTAGTAATGTATTTTTTTAAAGTTATAACAAAAGGATTAAATTAGTAATTAGTAGTGAAGATAAAGAAAGCTATATGGTAAAAATTTTGCTTCTCAACAACATTGTTCTGGGTTCAGTCCCACTGTGTTGCACCTGGACAAGTACCTTCTGCAGTCTCAGGCTGATCAAAGCCTTGTGAGTGGATTTGGTAGATGGAAACTGAAAGAAGCTTGTTGTGTGTATATGTGTGTCTGTCTGTTTGTCCCCCCACCCTACTGCTTGACAACAGGTGTTAGTGTGTTTACGTCCATGTGACTTAGCAGTTCAGCAAAAGAGATGGACAGATTAAGTACCAGGCTTTAAGAAATGGATAAGTACTGGAATCAGTTCATTTGACAAAAAATTCAAGATGGTGCCTCAGCATGGCTGCAGTCTAATGATGAAAACAAGCAACAGATAAAGAACAAGACATTTCTGATCACTTAGATAAACTTAGATATGTTTCGACCAAAGATTGATCCAAGCCATGTCTAACTTAATAGCACCCCCTGATAGGATTATCTAAATCCTGTTTAAGTCAAGTTTTATTTATGGTCCATTCAAGTAGTGAGTTCTTGTTGAGTGAGTTGTATCCAGGTATGGTTGGCTTATCCAATTGTATCCAGGTATGGGTGGCTTGTTTACAGTTTGTTGAAAAGATGATGATGATGATCCTCATCATCATTTAACGTCCGTTTTCCATGCTAGCATGGGTCGGATGGTTCAACTAAGGTCTGGAAGCAATGGAGGCTGCACCAGGCTTTAGTCTGATTTGGCAGTGTTTCTACAGCTGGATGCCCTTCCTAATGCCAACCATTCCATGAGTGTAGTGGGTGTTTTTTACATGTCACCGGCACAGGGGCCAGATCAGGCTGGCAAACGGCCACAATCGGTTGGTGCTTTTACATGTCACCGACACAGATAAACCAACAACTCTGTATTCTCGTGAAATGATTTCCTCACAAACACACTTCTTTCAGAGGGTTGCATTTAGCCCTCAAGAAGGCGAAGATGCGGCGGCTGCCGAACGTCATTTTTAGGCCCGACGCCTGGGTGCGACCTGCAATCGCAGCTTTGGTTGCATATATTAGCTCTAGAATTGCCACAGTTATCCACTCTCCTCACGGTGAAGAATACGGTCCCGAGGATTAGGTCCGGTTCCTGAGCCATTCGCGGTTTCACCATTCGTTTACGGCATGAACTTACACTTGCATGGCTTAAGCTTTGAGACAAGCATATGACTACTGGCAGGATCAACCAGGTATCATCAAGATAACACCAATATATTTGCTTCATCAGAATACAATGTTTGTTATCACACCTTGCAGGCATAGCTGTGAGATAAAAAGTTTGCTTCCCAACCACATGGTTCTAGGTTCAGTTCCAGTGAGTGGCACCTTGGGCAAGTGTCTTCTACTGTAGCCACAGGCTGACCAAAACTTTGTGAGTGGATTTGGTAGCATGAAACTGAAAGAAGTTCATCATGTGTGTGTTTGTGTTTGTGTGTATATATGTGTGTGTGTCTGTGTGTCTGTGATTGTCCCCTCTACCACTTGGCAACCAGTGCTGGTTTGTTTTCATCCCCATAACTTAGCAGTTCAGCCAAAGAGACCGATAGAATATGTATCAGGCTTTAAAAAAAATGTACTACGATCAAGTCATTCAACAAAATATTCTTCAAGGCAGTGCCCCAGCATGGCTGTAGTCTAATGATTGAAACAAGTAAAGAAAAGGATTTTGTTTTCACAACTGAAAATCCCTAAAGATATGCCTTTCAAAATTTATAAATTTTTAGTCATCAGTCATTTTTAGTTATTAGTCATTTGGTTGAGAAATTCAATCTGTGACCACATTATTCCAGTTTCAATCCCACTACGCTGAAAGAAACCTTGAACAAGAATCTTCTATCATAGCCTAAGTTTGGCCGATGTTTTATGAATGGAATTTGTTCAACAGATAAATGGAAACTGTGTGAAAGCCCCCTGCATATTTTCTAATTTATTTTTCAATCTATTTGTCTGTCTGTCTATCTATCTATCTATCTCTCACTCTCTCTCTCTCTCTCTCTCTCTCTCTATATATATATATATATATATATATATATATACATATAGATAGATAGATAGATAGATAGATACATATTTACTCACTCACACATACATATATATACATATACATATATATATGTATGTATATGTATATACTTATATATATATATATATGTATGTATATATATATGTATATGTCTCTCTCTCTCTCTCTCAATATATATATATATATATATATATATATATATATATACATATAGATAGATAGATAGATAGATAGATACATATTTACTCACTCACACATACATATATATACATATACATATATATGTATGTATATGTATATACTTATATATATATATATGTATGTATATATATATGTATATGTCTCTCTCTCTCTCTCAATATATATATATAATATATATATATATATATATAATGTGATAGACAGGTATAGTGGGATATTTGTGTGTGTGTGTGAGTCCATGTGTGTGTCCGTGTGTCCCTATTCATGTTTGCAGCTAGTGTAAACAACCACGTTGAGTTGCACTCCTGTATGTAAAAAAAACAAACAAAAATAAGGTAGCATAAGTATCATTTGACAAACAGACATCAATAAAATGAGTCCCAGACTAAATCTGGTACTCGGGGCAGATGTGGTAGGGTCAAGGTCAACAAAGTACTCTGAAAAATTCCTTGAAAGCATTGCCCCAGCATGGCCTGTGTAAAAGAGTAAAAGACTAGCTGAAGTATTGATGGGTGCATTATTATTATCATTATTACTATTATGATTGTTTGTTGTTGTTGTTATTATTATTATTATTATTATTATTTTATTATTATTATTATATTATTATTATTATTATTATTATTATTATTATTATTATTATTATTATTATCATTATTATTATTTTGGTGGATATGTCTTTCCACAGTTTCATATGTTCAATCTAATTATCATTGCTGCTTTGATTGCTAGTGGTCGCAGTGTTCTTTTGTTGTTATTGATAATGATGATGATGGTGATGATGATGATAATGACAACGATGATGATGGTGATGATGATGATAATGACAACGATGATGATGGTGATGATGATGATAATGACGATGATGATGGTGATGATGATGATGATGACGATGATGATGGTGATGATGATGATGATGATGATGATGATGATGACGATGATGATGACGATGATGATGATGATGATAAGGACAACAGCGACGACGATGATGACAATGACGATGATGGTGACAATGAACAATGACAACGACAGCAATGACAATAATGATAATGATGATGAAGATGATGACAGTGGTGGAGGTGGTGGTGGTAGTGATGGTGGTGGTGGTAGTGATGGTGGTGTTGGTGGTGGTGCTGATGATGATGGCAATAGCAATCACAATGATGATGATGATGATGGCTATGATTATGATAATGGTGAATGGAGTGATGGTTTTGCTGATGATGATGATGATGATGATGATGATGACAACAATGATGAAGACAATGATCATGATAATGATGATGATAACGATGATGATGATGATGATGATGATGATGATGACGACGATGACGATCATGATGATTATCATCCTTATGATGATGATGATGATGACAACGATGATGAAGACAATGATCATGATAATGATGATGATAACGATGATGATGAAGATGATGATGATGATGATGACGACGATGACGATCATGATGATTATCATCCTTATGATGATGATGATGATGACAACGATGATGAAGACAATGATGATGATGATGATGATGATAACGATGATGATGATGATGATGATGATGATGATGATGACGATGACGATCATGATGATTATCATCCTTATGATGATGATGATGATGACAACGATGATGAAGACAATGATCATGATAATGATGATGATAACGATGATGATGATGATGATGACAACAATGATGAAGACAATGATCATGATGATGATGATGATAACGATGATGATGATGATGATGATGATGATGATCATGATGCTGATGGTGCTGACGGTGTTGTTGTTTATACAGAGGTAGTCAACATTAGCAATATACAGCTGCAGTAAGCAGTAGTTCTATGGTGGTATAGCAGTAGCCAATCAAATACTTCGGAGCAATACTTATAGATGTAACACTCCGGATATGCCGTGCATCAGTCTGGGACCATGTTGCACATCCCATCAACTGGTGGGAAATCAGATGCAACAGTCAGGTCATGCTGCATCTGGGTTTTTTTTTTTTCCATAATTGCATCCGGTTAATAAATAACGAAAATATTTCTTGTCAGTTCCAGAGATGGACAATGTTATGTTGTTGTTATTATTGTTGTTATTGCTACTGTTGTTGTTGTTATTGAATCTCTTAGTTGCCCTGACTGAACATGTCTATGTTCAAATGTATTTCAGCCATGACCATCCTGTCTGCTCAAGGGCTATTTATGACTACATTGTCTAATGTGTTTTTATTTTTTAAAACTTTTTTTTAATACAGCAGAGAGTGATTTGTGAGAAATTTGGCTGCTCTTTCTAGCTTTCTAGTAGAATGACCTATCACATAATGGCTCTTCTTTTTGGCTCAAGAAAGAAGGAATGGAATGTGATATCAGTTGGAATGTAGAACTTTGAATTCCTGGAGTTCACATAGGTTAGTTAATAATAGGTGCAGGAATGGCTGTGTGGTAAGTAGCTTGCTTACTGACCACATGGTTCCGGGTTCAGTCCCACTAAGCCTTGTGAGTGGATTTGGTAGACGGAAACTGAAAGAAGCCTGTCGTATATATGTATATATATATATATTTATGTGTGTGTGTTTGTGTGTCTGTGTTTGTCCCCCTAGCATTGCTTGACAACCGATGCTGGTGTGTTTACGTCCCCATCACTTAGCGGTTCGGCAAAAGAGACCGATAGAATAAATACTAGGCTTCCAAAGAATAAGTGCTGGGGTTGATTTGTTTGACTAAATGCAGTGCTCCAGCATGGCCGCAGTCAAATGACTGAAACAAGTAAAAGAGTAACCCAGTACTGAATTTTATCCTAGTCTGGGAATTGATGATGGAGTTATTTTGGTACATGTATATATATATATATACACCCTTTAAGTTCATTTAAGGGAAATGTTTTGAATATGCCTATAAAAGTTCCCTATTTCATTATGCCAGCTACAGTCTAATGATGCCAACTGGCAATACCAGTTTTTTGGGGGTTGCACCAAGTTCTGTCGATATAATGTAGGATAAATATAGCAATAATAATAATCATAGGATGGTATTTATAAATATTCCAATGCTTTGCTACATGTAATATATATATATATATATGTGTGTATATATGTATGTATATCGGTCAGTAGTCTATATATCCGAAAAAGAAGCTTGCTCTAAAACATTAGAGTAGTAATATCTAGAAGGTTTTTTTGTTGTGGCTGGTCAGAAACTGACCATTGGCTTCACACCTATAAGGTGCTTAGCTTTATTGGTGACTCAATAAACTCAAAAACGGTAGAAGTTGCCTATGCAGCTAGTACCTTACAGGTGTGTAACCACTGATCACTCACTGACTAACCTTAAAAAAAACCCCACTTTTTTTGGTTTCATAGTGTTTTTAGGGTTTGTGCCAATGAGATATTGAAACTAGAAATATAAGCAAGATTGAGACTGGCCCCCCATTCACGGTTGGGCCCATCCAGAGTCTTCTTTGAGGCATTATAGGCCCCTGTGCAAATCACTGCACTGAACCAAACAGTATATATTCAGTGAGAGCAAACCACAGTCAGAATCGGGTCCCTAGACCTGTGAGGTCCCTGAGCAACTACTGAGTATGCCCGTGCCTTAACCCTTAGCCCTTTAGCATTTGGGTTACCTTGTCAAATGTAATGCTTGTTCATTCATATTGTTTTGAATCCATTATCTCATAGCTTTGAGATTTTCATGATGGAATTCTATGTTTAGAATGACTATGTTGAATAGGTGTGACAGGCCAGATCTAGCCAGTTTAACACATAAAACAGGTAGACTCAATATGGCCAGTTTAAACACAAAAGGATTATGACAGTACTAGGTCCATCATTTTTATAGAACGGTGTTCTAAGATTATTGTTGTAATTGCATTATTTTTATCTGAATTGTGTTTTGTGTAGCTTGAAGTTTTACTCACTGTGATGTGTGATGCAATGCTATTTTTTTTTTCTCGTAGAATACAGTACCTAAGGAAGATAACTTGTAATATATGGTTTGTGCTAATGCTTGTTTGTTTCTGCAAAGACATTTGTTTTAATTTATGTATATAATTTATTATAATTTTCAATATGCTGAAGTGATTGGGAATACTTTGTAGCAATATTAAATCTCTTGGTACTTGACTGCTATTTTATTTTATCAACCCTGGAAGAAGGAATGACAAAACTGCTCCCCAGCAAGATTTGAACTCAGAACGTAAATGGTGGCAACTAAATACAGCAGTTCTAACGGATATCTCACAAACGCTGGTATATATTTCAAACAACTTATTGAAGTTAGCTTTGTAGAAGGTATAGCATGGATTGTCTGGCCTAGATTTGAACTTTGAGAGCCACGAGTTCAGAGTCCAGTACCATAAACCCCAACCCCGACAGCTTTATACCTCTAAACCAGTGGTTTTCAACCAGGGTTCCTCGGAACCTTAGGGTTCTGCCAGTACAGTCCAGGGGTTCCGCAAGAAGTTACAAAACTGCTAAAATCGGCAGTAATTTTTAATTCTCCTGTGCAGATATGTGTGCATAAGACTATTAAATTATTGCATAGGGGTTCCTCGAGCCAGTGGAATGTTTCCTTGGGGTTCCGCTCCAGCAAAAAGTTTGAAAAGCACTGCTCTAAACATTTATTAAGAATGATGGATGAATAACAGGCTGAACATGGTGAGAGTTGTTGTCTTAAAACTTGTATTAAAATAACTATTTTCAGTTTCTGTTAGAATTATATGACTTCTATATTGATTTCTTATATTGGCAGTCGACCAAGGTAGAGATATAGTCGATTGAATTGGCTCCGGTACATTATTGGTACTCCAGAAAAGACTCAAACTCTACAAGATTGAAAGCAAAGTTGACCCCAGAGGTATTTCAACTCAGAAATGTAGACAAATAAAAGCTAGATATTATTGCAGGGCATTTATTGCAGTGCAGTACAGTTCTAGTACTAGCACTGCATGTATGCATGTATATATGTATGTATGTATATATGTATGTATGTATGTATGTATGTATGTATGTATGTATGTATGTATGTATGTATGCATGTATATATGTATGTATATATTTATGTATGTATGTATGTATGCATGTATGTATGTATGCATGTATATATGTATGTATGTATATATTTATGTATGTATGTATGTATGTATGTATGTATGTATGTATATACCCATACACACACACATAGGTCTCATCTGATCCTTGCAACCATAGAAAAGTAGCATTTAAAATTATGACAATCAGATATATATATATATATATATATATATATATATGTGTGTGTGCATGAGTGTATGTATATATATATAATAAATATTAGGGAATGAATCCAAAATTACAGGGAAAAATCAGATTTAGGGTTAAATCCAATTTTATAGTAAAATATTATATAATATAATTTGAGACAAAACCACTATTTTAAAACCAAACAAGGAAAGACTTAATCAATACATAAAATTTTAATATAAATTAAATAAACCGCCACTACAAATGTTTATGTATTGATTAAGTCTTTCCTTGTTTGGTTTTAAAATAGTGGTTTTGTCTCAAATTATATTATATATATATAATATATATATATCATCATCATCATCATTTAATGTCTGTCTTTCATGCTAGCATGGGTTGGACAAAAGTAGGTTTTCCTGTACGTGTGAGACTCGAACCCACACCTTTTTGTTTATGCGAGCAAGTGTGCTACTAATTACACCAGTGAACCAAAATGTATATATATATAATACATATATAATACATATATATGTGTGCATTTGTAAACCAATTTAGCCTTTTTCATCTTCCTTTGGTGCACCTCTTCTAATTTGCATATTTTTATATAATATATACACATATATATATATATATAATATATTATATATTATATATATATAATATATACATATATAACATACATACATATATATATATACATACATATATATATATATATATATATATATATATATATATACATATATATATCAAGAGCACTCCGTCGGTTTCGACGACGAGGGTCCCAGCTGATATGATCAATGGAACAGCCAGCTCGTGAAATAAATGTGCAAGTGGCTGAGCAATCCACAGACACGTGTACCCTTAACATAGTTCTCAGGGAGATTCAGCATGACACAGAGTGTGACAAGGCTGACCCTTTGAAATACAGGTACAACCCATCTTTGCCAGCTGAGTGGATTGGAGCAACATGAAATAAAGTGTCTTGCTCAAGGACACAAGTCGTCGCCGGAAATTGAACTCACGACCTTACAATTGTGAGCCAAATGCCCTAACCACTAAGCCACATACCTTCATATATACACATATACACACACACACATACAGATATATATATATATACATACACACATACATATATATATATATAAAAATATACATACATATATACATGAATACATACATAAATATATATATACATACATACATACATACATACATACATACATATACACATATATATATATATGCGCATGCACACACACACAGACACATATACATATATGTGTGTGTATATGTGTCTGTATGTATATATATGTGTGTGTATATGTGTGTGTATATATGTGTATATGTGTATATATGTGTGTGCATATATGTGTCTGTATGTATATATATATGCATACATCTACGTATTATAAATATGTGTGGGCCTGCTTGTGTCTTCAAGATTATTTCTCAGGTAAATTTTTACACCAAAAGGACTAAGCAACTTATCCAACCAAGGTTAAGTTTCTTTAGCTATTAAACCATGAAGAGACTTACTATAAGGCTCTTATATGTATACATTATATACTTTTAGATGTGCAGGAAAGCAAGGAATTTAATACCTTGATCTGGTAAAGAATAGATTATGTGATTATAGTGCTTGGTTAATTCTCAGATAGCCTTTCCGAATAGTCACCAAATTAGATGTCACTTCATGTTAATCATTTACTCTTTTACTTTTTTACTTGTTTCAGTCATTTGACTGCAGCCATGCTGGAGCACCGCCTTTTTAGTCGAGCAAATCGACCTCGGGACTTATTCTTTTTTTGTAAGCCCAGTACTTATTCTGTCGGTCTCTTTTTGCCGAACCGCTAGGTGACGGGGACGTAAACACACCAGCATCGGTTGTCAAGCAATGCTACGGGGACAAATATAGACACACAAACACATACACACACACATATATATATATATCTATATATACGACAGGCTTCTTTCAGTTTCCGTCTACCAAATCCACTCACAAGGCATTGGTCGGCCTGGGGCTATAGCAGGAGACACTTGCCCAAGGTGCCATGCAGTGGGAGTGAACCCAGAACCATGTGGTTGGTTAGCAAGCTACTTACCACACAGCCACTCCTGCGCCTATTTGCAGAGATTTTTTTCTTAAGTAGGTGCATTCTTTTTTTTTAACCTTCTCCATGTCATACCGACTCATAAGGGCTGGCTTTCTGG
Organism: Octopus sinensis; assembly: GCF_006345805.1. Lineage (NCBI taxonomy): Eukaryota > Metazoa > Mollusca > Cephalopoda > Octopoda > Octopodidae > Octopus > Octopus sinensis. The sequence continues at coordinate 13,176,554 of NC_043010.1, forward strand.
TTTCATGGCATATATATTCTGCACCTGGATGGGACGCCAGTCCATCACAGGATTATTTCTTTTTTTGCCAGCTGAGTGGACTGGAGCAACATGAAATAAAGTGTTTCGCTCGGGAACACCATGTGTCACCCAGTCCAGGAATTGAAACCAGAATTGTACGATCATGAGTCCAGTACTCTAACCACTAAGCCAAGTGCTTCCATGGTTTTTAGATGTACCAGAGAAAGGGTAGCAGAGGGGAAATAATGTAAGGATGTGACATTCAGAAATATTTTTCTCAAGAGTAAATTGCTTTCAGATTGTTGCTGTTGTTGCCATCATTGTCATTGTCATCATTGTTGCTGTTGTTGTCATCATTATTTAACAGTCATTTTCCAAACTGACATGCGTTGGTTAGATGATTCAACTGGAGCTCGCAGGCAAGGGGACTGCGTCAAGCTCCAACGTCTCTTTTGGCATGTCTTCGATAGCTAGGTGCTTTTCTTAATGCCAAGAACCTTACAGAGTGTACTGGATGCCTTTAAATGGCACCAGCACCTTTGAGATCACCAAATAAACCAGCAGGACAATACAGTCCCCTGCCCTCAACTGAGAGTAGGAGAGTAGTATTGAGGAAGCTGGCTCTATACCAGGTGATGAGAGGTTAAAGCATGATAGAGGGACAGAAACAGGTGTCTTACCACAGGTGAGGTACATGGGTGGCCCAACTGGAAAAGAAAGAGGATGGTGGTGAAGATGTGTAAGAGCATATCCCTAAGTTACAAGACAGTGAATATAAGAGGAGTGGTATGGATAGGTAAGGAAGTTCATGTGTGTGTAAGAGGTAAGTGGCAGATAGATAGAGATGGTGACAAAGGAAAATGCAGAGGGAGGTGAACATGGGTGAAGACATAATCAAACAGGAATCAGAACTAGGTTCTGGTTAAGGATTCAGTTGTGTGTACCTAAATTGCGATTAACTCGCTCTCAGCAGATGCTAAATAAAACATAATTTTCACAAATGGATTTTCTTCAAGACACTCCCAAATTGAAATTATTTATAATTAGATATATTAGGAACTATTTAATTAGATAGAGAAAAACTCAAGATTTAGAATTTACTAGTAACCAGCTTTAAAGCCACACCCTGTGCAGACTTTTGAGTTACCTCTTGTGGAGGGCGGAGGGCTAATTGGTCCTGCAGCCCAGAACTAAAGAGAGCTAAATAGCATGACTATACTACGTCTATAATAACTTTATGCTCTGGTGGAGTTTGATTAGGGGTTAAGGACGGATGAGAATTAATTCTGTAATACAATCATTCTATTGTTCCAGTCCCAGTTTGAATTCCAACTGTTGGCCAATTTGTCCCAAAATTCTTATCTCGACGTAAAATCAACGAAGTGAATGTCATTTATCTCCCCCTTGATCTCTGATGTCATTTGACAAATGCCAACCAAGATGGTGTGAATCAGTTAAGCTTTACCTGCTAGAAATAGCAACCCAAATGTTTTTAAATCAGATCCCAATAATGGATGTTCAAGAACCAAATGAAGGGCAGATTTTTAAAACTGGGACCATCCTGATTCCAAAAAGGTATAATATGTCTATGTAGAGCAAATGTAGACTGAGGCATTAGGGTCTTAGACGGACAGACAGAACTTCACTTTTATTATTATAGATTAGTATTAGAAAGTATTGACAGGCAAGTAATTACAGAAACTCTTACATTGTAACTGTTAATACATTCTAGTATATACTAGAAACATTGGTTTCAAATTTTAGCACAAGGCCAACAATTTTGGGAGAGGGGATAAGTCAATGACATTGACCAGAGGGTTTAACTGGTACTTATTTTGTTAACCCTGAAAGGATGAAAGGTAAAGTCAACCTTAGCGGAATTTGAACTCAGAACATAAAGAGAGACAAAATACTGCAAAGCATTTTGCCTGGCATGCTAAAGATTCTACCAGCTCACCACGTTAGTAATGCTTAGTAATGTTAGGGTGTACTAAAGCAGTGAGCTGACAGAACCATTATTCCGCTATGCAAAATACTTAGTGGCATTTCATTCGTCTTTACATTTTGAGTTCAAATTCTGCAGAGGTCAATTTTGCTTTTCATCCCTATGAGTCGATAAAATAAGTAGCAGTCCAGCACGGAGTCTAATATAATCGACTTACCCACTCCCTCAAAATTGCTGGCTTTGTGCCAAAAATAGAAACCAATATTAAAATGTACTGGTTGTTGAATGTTATAAGAGAATTAATTAATATTATAATAGCCCTTTCAACTCGAAGCACAAGGCCTCAAATTTGGGGGAAGAGATTAAGCTGTTTACATTGACCCCAGCATGTAACTGGTACTTATTTAATCAGCCCTGTAAAGATGAAAGGCAAAGATGACCTCAGTGTAATTTGAACTCAGAGTGTAGCAACGGGCGAAATACCACTAAGCATTTCGCCCAGCATACTAACAATTCTGCCTGCTCACTGTTTTAATAAATGCTATAATAGTATTATAAGATATCATATGATTGTGACAATAGCATATATCTGAGATACTATAGTAAGATATAAGCATTTTAACGATACCCCTTTACTTTTCTTGGGTCCTAGGACTCATAAGACTGTCTTCCACTTTCCATGACTCATAAGTGAATGAGATCACAGTATTGTCTCTGAATGGAACCCAGTCCATTGCAGGGTTCACTGCTAGCGATTTTGGAAGGAGGGAGCAGGTTGATTAAATTTACCCCAGTACTTGAGTGGTACTTTATTTTATCAACCCTGAAGTAATAAAAGGTAAAGTTGGCATCAGCGGGATTTGAACTCAGATTCTAAAGAGCTGGTGGAAATACTGCTTAGCACTTTGTCTGACATGCTAATGATTCTGCTAACCTGTTGCCTTATGATACTTAGATATGACTATAGTAATGTAACATTATGTATACCTATTTCTTTACTACCCACAAGGGGCTAAACACAGAGAGGACAAATAAGGACAGACAAAGGGATTAAGTCGATTATATCGACCCCAGTGCGTAACTGGTACTTATTTAATCGACCCTGAAAGGATAAAAGGCAAAGTTGACCTCGGCGGAATTTGAACTCAGAACGTAGCGGCAGACGAAATACCGCTAAGAATTTCGCCCAGCGTGCTAACGTTTCTGCCAGCTCGCCACCTTAATGTAGCATTATGTATACCAGTGTGTGTGTGTGTGTATGTGTGTATGTCACATGAAACAAATATAGAAGTGTACAAAATTATGTAAACATTTATGACAGAAAGTCACTGTGACAACAATACAGCTGTAATTTATTCTTGTACGTACACAAGTGAAGAAACATAATCACATTTGTATGACTGAGAAAATGTTATGATGAAGATAAGAAAAGGGTGGACATTATAACATAGTATATATCTTAGGGTGAGGTCATACATTAAGACAGAAATATAGTGGAGGTAAAATCAAAGACAATACAACAGAATCAATATTACAGTGGAAATGATCATGATCAAAGAAAGCCAAAGTTTCATATAAAGCCATTTTTGAGTTCGCTTCCAATCAAAATTCAATTTCACAGAGAAGAGAACAATTGAAGTGGTAACATTCATCATTCATGCATCGCCCACAGATATTATTGATATAAGGGAAATATACATACATATATATATATTTGTGTATGTGTATACATACATACATACATAATATATATATATATGTATGTATATATGTATATATGTATATATATATATATATTATATATATATATATTATATATATTTATAAATATACATGTATACATATACATACACACACACATATATATATATATATAGGTGTTGGATGGCTGTGCAGTTGGGAAGCTTGTTTCCCAACTATGTAAACTCAAGTTCAGCCTACTACAGCATTGGGCTGACTAAAACCTTCTGAATGGATTTGGTAGATGGAATTAAAAGAAGCCTGTTATATATTTATGATATATATATATATATATATAGGGAGAGTTTACGAAAAAAACAACAAAAGACGAAGGCAGGTGGTGTACAAAACAAACAGATGTATTAATATAATGCTCAGGAATAGAAAAAGTCTTTTACGTTTCGAGCATACGCTCTTCTACAGAAAGGTACACAGTAAAAACAAGGAGAGAAACAAGGAGAGAAAAAAGGAGAGAAAAAAGGAGAGAGAAAAAAGGAGAGAAAAAAGGAGAGAAAAAAAGGAGAGAAAAAAGGAGAGAAAAAAGGAGAGAAACAAGGAGAAAAAAAAGGAGAGAAAAATATTCATATATGTATATATGTATGTATGTATGTATGCGCATATGTACAAGTGCACTATTTTCTTGGCATAATTTGATGGCTGTAAATAAGTATCACCATCATACAAGTGGTGTTGTTCATTTCCACTCATGTGTGAGAAAAATATCCATCCTTGGGAATATACCTTACTTGGAAACAAGTGACAGTTGGTGCCAGGACGAGCATCCAACCTTGGAAAATCTACCACAGCAAAATTTATCTGTCCCATGCAAGCATGCTAAAATGGATGTTAGACAATGATGATGTTGATATATATATATGTATATATGCTTTTACTCTTTTACTTGTTTCAGTCATTTGACTTCAGCCATGCTGGAGCACCACCTTTAGTTGAATAAATCGACCCCAGGACTTATTTTTTGTAAGCCTATTACTTATTCTATTGGTTACTTTTTCCAAACTGCTAAGTTATGGGAACATAAACACACCAACATCGGTTGTCAAGCGATGGTTGGGGGACAAACACAGACACACAAATATATATATATATATATATATATATATATTCGACAGGCTTCTTTCAGCTTCCGTCTACTCACAAGGCTTTGGTTGGGCCTAGGCTATAGTAGAAGACACTTGCCCAAGTTACCATGCAGTGGGATTGAACCAAGAACCATGTCGTTAGGAAGCATGCTTATGATGTACCATCCATTAGTATAAAA
>NC_043010.1:13194017-13196517 GCF_006345805.1 Octopus sinensis
GGTAGGTAGGTAGGTAGGTAGGTAGGTAGGAAGGAAGGTACATAGGTGGTAGGTAGGTAGGTAGGTAAGTAGATAGGTAGGTAGGTAGGTAGGTAGGTAGGTAGGTAGGTAGGTAGGTAGATATGTAGGTAAGTACATAGGTAAGCACATATGTAGGTATGCAGCTAGATAGGTAGATTGGTGGTAGGTACATACAATTGTTAGGTACATAGGTGAGTAGCTAACCAGACAGGTAGGCAGGTAAACAGATAGGTACATAGGTTAGTAGATAGGTAGATAGATATATTGGCATATATGTAGATAGGTAAATAGGTAAATGGAAAAATAGGCAGAAAAGTAAATGGGTAGATTTGTAGAAAGATAAGTAGGTAAACAGACCAATAGGTATGTTGATAAATAGGAAGATAGGGAGGTATATAGACAGGTAAGTAGGTAAATGGATATATATATATATATATATATATATATATATACACACACACATATCCATACAAAGCCTATTTAATTAAAAATGTTTATGTGGAGAGGAGGTGCATGGCTTAGTGGTTAGGGTGTCAGCATCATGATCGCAAGATTGTGGTTTCGGTTCCTGAACCGGGTGACGCGTTGTGTTCTTGAGCAAAACACTTCATTTCACATTGCTCCAGTCCACTGAGCTGGCAAAAACAAGTAACGCTGCGATAGACTGGCGTCTCGTCCAGCTGGGGAACACATACGCTATGGAAACCAGGAACCTGGGCCCATCAGCCTGGCTAGGCTTTAAAAGGGCGCATTTAGTATATATATATATGTATATACACATACATACTTACAAATATATACATATATATATATGCGTGTGTGTGTGGAGGTGCGTGGCTTAGTGGTTAGGGTGTCAGCATCATGATCGCAAGATTGTGGTTTCGATTCCTGGACCGGGCGACGCGTTGTGTTCTTGAGTAAAACACTTCATTTCACGTTGCTCCTGTCCTCTCAGCTGGCAAAAATGAGCAACGCTGTGATGGACTGGCATCTCATCCAGCTGGGGAACACATACGTCACTGAAATCGAGAAACCGGGCTCATGAGCCTGGTTAGGCTTTAAAAGGGCGCATTTATTATTTTTTTTATTTATGTGGAGAGGAAAAGACAACTTTAGCTCAATGACTTATGTTTCAGACTTGTGGCAACATAAGAGATAATTTGGAATATGCTTTGATCGTCTAAGACTTTTCCACTGAAGAATGGACCTCATTGTATTTACTGATGTTATGATAAGGGAATCACTAAGACTGCAGTAATGTAACCGAAGCAAAGATACAAAATGAAAAAAATTTTTTTAATAAATTGCTAAGATTAATTACTCAGAGACACACCATCAGCATAAAAAACACAGTCAAGTTAGTATTATCATAACTAATGCAATGAACTTCAAAAATCTAAATATTTTTGCTTAAACTTAATGCTTTGAAAATGTAATATCCAAATAAATATCTGTAAATATAAAACCATCCGAATTTTTGAGTACCTCATTTCTTCTAATATAAAATACCTGTACATCATCTCCAAACCTTTTAATATATATATATACAATAGGTTTCGTTCAGTTTCTGTCTACTAAATCCACTCACAAGGATTTGGTCGGCCTGAGGCTATAGTAAAAGACACATGCCCAAGGTGCCATGCGGTGGGACTGAACCCAGAGCCATGTGATTGGGAAGCAATCTTCTTACCACAATATATATATATATATATATATGTGTGTGTGTGTGTATATATGTATATATATACATATATACATATATGTGTGTGTGTGTATATGTATATATGTATACACACACACACACATATATATATATATATCCCGTGTGCAAAGAGCTATGCTACATGGCAGTGAAACATGGTCTGTGACGGCCAAGGACATGCATAGGCTTAAAAGAAATGAAGCCAGTATGCTTAGCTGGATGTGCAATGTCAGTGTACATGTTCGATAGTGTGCAAGAGAGAGACGACTGCACTGGTATGGTTATGTGATGCATAAGGACAAGGACAGCTGTGTGAAGACGTGCTGATCTCTAACTGTGGAAGGCACCTGTGGTAGAGGTAGACCCAGGAAGACATGGGACAAGGTGGTGAGGCATGGTCTTCAAACTTTGGGTTTCACAGAGGTAATGATTAGCAACTGAGATCTTTGGCGATTTGCTGTGCTTGAGAAGACCTGTCAAGCCAAGTGAAATCATAGTCGTGACAGATGCTGGTGTCATGTAACTGGCACCTGTGCCAGTGGCACGTAAGGAGCACCTTTCAAGCATTGGGCCTCATGGAGGCAAAGTGGCTGAGTTTTCCTTTCGAGTGTTGGGCCTCTTGGAGCCAGTGAGCAAGACCTTTGGCATTATGTCGTGCTTCAGAAGAAGACCCCCCTCAAACCGAGCAAAATCCCAGTCATGGCAGATGCCGGTGTCACACAAATGGCACCTGTACCAAGAGAAACACATCAGTGTCACCTCACAACAACAGCTCAA
>NC_043010.1:13201517-13224017 GCF_006345805.1 Octopus sinensis
ATTGTCAATGATGGTGGAATTTGTTGGAAGTTTCTTCGCTTTGTAGCAGATGCAGACCATGGAAGAAGAGATGACAAGATGAGAATGTAGGGCTGCCTGCTCAGACAAGAATAATCCCATCAATTCATTCAGTGCCTGTCAGTATGGAATAACAGGTATCAAATCAGCGATAGTGATGTGACAGACAAGATGGAAAGAGAGCAGGAGGACGGGTGGAGAGGTGGAGGGAGGGGACAAGGAGGATGAGGACGACAAGGACAAGGAGGAGGACAACAACGAGGTGGATGACAACGAGGAGGAGGGCAATGAAGTAGAGGTGGTGTTGGTGGTAGTGGTGGTGGTACTGTTGGTGGTGGTGGTGTTGATGGTGAAGACGATGGAAGGAAAGGTAGAAGTGGAAGCAAAAAGGGATTAATGAAAATGACCATAAGCTTCCGTAAACAAATTTTGTTTTGGTTACATCCTACTTTGGACCAACATGGTGATCCAAATTTTTTTTTCTTAAGTCAATTTAGCATGATTGAATCATAACTGACTTCACTGTCAAAATCATCGAAGCACTTTAATGACATCCACAATAACATGTGTCCAGACTAAGGTCAGTCCACTGCAGAACAGCAGCTAATCTGTTTTGTTTGAGACGTCATAATCCCCATTATATATCCAATGTGTCATGTATTTCTCGGCAAGACACAGACTACCTTGCATTGAACAATGTGGATAGAGCAATCCTAGGTCCTTGAATTCGGCTTCTTGAATTGTTCCTAAGGAACAATTCAAAAGACTAACAAGATATGCGTCATTTGGAATTTGAATGTTAATTTGGAAGTGTCAGAAACACCATACAAAATAATAATTTAATGTAATGGAATTTGGCAAGGTGGTGTAGTTAAAAAGATTACTTCCTGACCACATGGTCTCAGGTTCTGTCTTCCTGCATGGGCAATTGTCTTCTACTATAACCTCTGGTTGGCCAAAAGCCTTAGGAGTAGATTTTGTATAAGGAAACTAAAAGAAGCATGTAGTGTGTGTACGTGTGTGTGTGTATGCATGTATGGATGTGCGTGTGTGTGCATGCATGCGCACATGCATATGTGTGTTTGTGTGAGTGAGTTTGTATTTCCCTAGTCGTCGTGTGTGTTTGCTGACAGTAAACAATGGGTCACTGATGATGTCATTAAGTGCATTCATTGCAAAAAACATGTCCAGGTTTCTTGACATGTTTTGATATGTTGTGTGATCTTTGTAAGCAAACATTTCGTTCATAGGGTGTCGTTTGCTTCCAATTCTCTGCATAAGCATATCCAGAATGCTTGTTGCTCAACCACTTGAAAGATTATTTACCCGCTTGGAAACAAATGGAGGTTGGCAACTGAAAGAGCATCTAACCATAGAAAACTCTGCCCCTGGATACTCTATTTTACTTCAGATTTTCATTGGTAAACTGTTTCATTTATCCAACCAGGAATTCCCAGGCTTCTTCTAGGAAGCAATTGTTAATCCCGTAATATAATAATTTATCTGGTGATTGAATCAGATCTGTACCAAAGTTGACTAAATTATATTTTTTCTCATTTACCTTTGCCTTTGTGTGTGTGTTTACTTTACTGAGTAATTATTATGTATTGAGTTTACTAGCAACCAAGTATTAACAAAGCCACACGAATGAACTTTACTGTTTTAAAAATGTATGAAATATTATTATTACTTAATAATCTTTTGATTAGGTGGTGAAGCACAACCTTCGAACATTAGGTCTCACCGAGGCAATGACTAGTGACCGAGACCTTTGGAAGTATGCTGTGCGTGAGAAGACCCGGCAGGACAAGTGAGACCATAACCGGTGGCCTCTACCTGGGATGTAGCCAGCCCACTTATGCATACCTTTCCTTCTTGGGACACAAAACTCTACTTGTGAAGACCTGTTGAGGCAAGTGAAATTGAAATTGAAATCGATCAAAATCAATGGAAATTGTAGTTGTGATACCAGTGCCGGGGGCATGTAAGAGAACCATCCGAACATTGCCGTTGTCAGCGCCGCCCCCGACTGGCCTCCGTGCCGGTGGCACGTAAAAAGCACCATCCGATCATGGCCGTTGCCAGCCTCATCTGGCACCTGTGCTGGTGTTACGTAAAAAGCACCCACTACACTCACGGAGTGGTTGGCATTAGGAAGGGCATCCAGCTATAGAAACACCGCCAGATCAGACTGGGCCTGGTGCAGCCTTCTGGCTTCCCAGACCCCAGTCCAACTGTCCAACCCATGGAAAGCAGACTTTAAACGATGATGATGATTATATCATTCTAAAATATGCTGAGATAACTTGTGATCAGAGATGTGATCGAGAATAATCCGACTGTATATGGTGAAGTCCATGTTTTGGGCTTTAGATGCTGAAGTTGGATGCTGGTTATTATATTCTCTTTTTTTTCTCTTTTACTTGTTTCAGTCATTTGACTGCGGCCATGCTGGAGCACCGCCTTTAATCGAGCAAATCGACCCAGGGACTTATTCTTTGTAAGCCCAGTACTTATTCTATCGGTCTCTTTTGCCGAACCACTAAGTGACGGGGACGTAAACACACCAGCATCAGTCGTCAAGCAATGCTAGGGGGACAAACACAGACACACAAACATACACACACACACATACATATATATATACATATATATGACAGGCTTCTTTCAGTTTCCGTCTACCAAATCCACTCACAAGGCATTGGTCGGCCCGGGGCTATAGCAGAAGACACTTACCCAAGATGCCACGCAGTGGGACTGAACCCGGAACCATGTGGTTTGTTAGCAAGCTACTTACCACACAGCCACTCCTGCGCCTTGAAGACATCCTTAATAAAACCAGTGGTTCTTTTGATCATCTTCAATCAGGGTGGCCATAAAAAATTACTGAAATAATTGGGGCCGAGTTGATACATCCACAGTTTATTGATGTAGAAAAGGAGACTGACTTCTGTTGACATTTTAAATGACATTCAACAGATATATACTACATGCAGATTTTGTGTCACTACCAGCAAAACCAAAGCAGTTTGGACTTTTGGGACATGTCAGTAAAAACTGTATATTTCTCTGAAAAAACCAATGTACTTGCATTCATCTTGCTCTGGAGTATAACTGTATGTCATTGTGTTACAATCAATATTTTCAATAGAAAATATGACTATCATTCAGAACTTCTGTGAAACCCATTGCTTTCAGAAAGCCTTGTTCTACACTATCAGACATACCCTACTCTCTAACTAATTCCTGGCCCCACTTCCCCACTCATTTTTACCTATCTTGTACTTTGAATGTCCACCCTGATGCCTCATCACCATTATTTTTTATCTCTTTTAACCTCCACCTTGGTCACTCCCATCTTCTCTTCTAAAATCTAAGTATTCATATAGCTCCTCTAAGTATTCATATAGTATTCATATAGTATTCATATAGTATTCCTCTAGTATTCATATAGCTCCTCTATAGTAAGAAACTTGCTATGTTCCCATCTTTTTCTCTCATACTATACCCACTTCTACTCCTTATTCTCCCAGCATAAACTTTTCCTCCTCACTCAAGGTTCATAGTCTTGCAAATTGCATGACAACCTCACTGTTGCTGGTGACATGAAAAAAGTACCCAATGCACTTTGTAAAGTGGTTGGCATTATGAAGGGCATCCATTTATAGACAGTGGAGCATGATGTAATCCTTGTACCATCGGGTCCAGTAAAACTGTCCAACCCATAGCAGCATAGAATATGAACGTTAAAAAATGACGATGACGGTTTGTACTACTTAATATTGGTTTTAGAATCTTCGTTTTCATTCTAGTAAATGTACAGTTAACCTAATCAACTGTAAACCATTTGCTATAAAACTACATTCAGACATGTGATTAGAATTTCAAGATGGATTCTTGGAAGAATCACAAGATGGATTCTTCAAGCCGAGCCAACTGGCAGGAAGCCTAGGGGTAGCCCAAAGAATGAGATGGCTAGATAAGATCCATATTCTCAGTTGGTCATACTTGGGAATCCAGCCAGAAAATTTGATGATGGTTGTTTCTGATTGGACCTTATGGAGGAGATGCCTAAGGGCTCTACCTCCATGACTCTCTGCAAGGAATTGTGGTCAAAGAAGATAAATGGATGGATTGCAATTCCAACTAATAATGATAATAAAAGTTCACCACACATTGAAGTTGCTACAACTTCATACATCCAGCTATTTTATATGACTTATATGTGAAACATATAAAGAAACACCGTTTCGACCCTGTGCTTGAGGAGACCTATTGAGTCAAGTACATCAACATCAAAAATCAATGGAAATTGTAGTTATGATCCCTGTGCCAGTGGCACGTAAAAAGCACCATCCAAACGTGGCTGATACCAGCGCCGCCTTGACTGGCTTCCATGCCTGTGGCACGTAAAAAGCACCAATCCGATCATGGCCGTTGCCAGCCTCATCTGGCACCTGTGCCGGTGGCACATAAAAAGCACCCACTACACTTACGGAGTGGTTGGCATTAGGAAGGACATCCAGCTGTAGAAACACTGCCAGATGAGACTGGAGCCTGGCGCAGCCTTCTGGCTTCCCAGATCCCAGTCGAACTGTCCAACCCATGCTAGCATGGAGAACGGACGTTCAACGATGATGATGATGTGGTAATAAGCTCATGGTATAAAGACTAAAGACTAAAGACTTGATTTTGATCATTCCTAGTAACCTGAAGTCATTTTCGTTTTATGTACCTAGTAACTTCCTATCTCCATTCTGCTTATAATCACGTGGTTTCAAATCTGGTCAAAGCCACAATAAATAAGTAAATAATAGGGGAATGATGATAGTGGTGGTGGTGGTGGTTGTCATCATCATCATCATCCTCATCATTGCTGTTGTGGTGAGGAGGGGGAGAGAGCAGGCTAAGGAGGAGGGAGAGAGGACGCTGAGTGGGGGGGAGGAAGGATGCTGAGGAGGACGCTATGAAGGAAGGAGGCAGGATGCTGAGGAAGAGGCTGAGAAGGAGGGAGGGAGCAGGCTGAGGCAGTGGGAAGGAGAAGACTGAGGTAGAGAGAGGGAAGAGGCTGAGGGTGAAGGAATGAAGAGTCCGAGGAGGTGGTATTTTTTGCATTGGTTCAAGGCCTAATCAACTGAATTGACCAGACTCTTCTCTTCTTCCGCTACAGTTTACTGTGTTGTGCTGATGGAAGATGACTTCACAGATGAGATGATAGATAAAAGTTGACCATGAGTTAATCACACAAGTAACTCCAAAGAAAAATAGGTATTTGGGGTCAAGAAAAAAAAATATATAGAAAGATTAACATGCTTTCAGGGAGGTTTCATGAATACAGTTAAAGAAAAACAAAAAAGTGCAGACATGGTGTATGTAGTTAAGAAGTTCACTTTACAACTTTATAGTTTTAGGTTCAATTCCTCTGCCCAGTACCTTGGGCAAATGTCTTCTGCTTTACATTTAGACTGACCAATACTAGAGTGTTGAAGTTGTATTCATTATGTGTGTTTGGTCTTTACTGGTCTTTACTGGTCTCTGACAAAGATGCAAAACCCCCATCGATCGAATGTCAGTTACAAAAGCGATGATGTTACATTTTGAACTAGAGAACAGTTTTGCATATTTATAATGTCCTGCTTACAGATTGTATTTAGCTGGCTTCTTTCTTTTTCTGAAAAAAACTGTGCATATGCATATGTGTGTGTGTACATACATACATACATATGTATACATATATTCTATATAATTATATATAAAACATATATAATTGGTTATTCTACTAATTGTATACGTTTTTATTTTTTTTTTTTTTGCTATTTACTTAATCAATGATATTTTATTGTTATTTTAATTTTAATATTTCTATTATATGTAATTTTCTAGATGGTGTAATTTAATTGTTCATTTTGAATTGATAAAAGGTGTTTTTTTCTAATTTTTTATATATATATATTATATTGTGTGAAATTTGATTTAGCATTTCTAAATTGAATTTTTTTTCCCTGTAAGTTTGGATTTATATTCCCTCAAATAATTTTTATATATACATATATATATAGATATATATACATACATTATACACACACACTTGTGTGTGTGTGTGTGTGTGCATGTGAGTGTGTATCAGAGTATATGTTTACTGGTGTAAACCAAAATGTCAACCTGTATTTCTTTACATCAAAAGCATAATATAGTAATTCAACAAATAGAGATCAATAAAATAAGTACCTGACTGAAATAAGCGCTGGGGTCGATATGATCGACTAAAACCCTTGAAGGCGGTGCCCCAGCATGACCACAGTTCAATGACTAAAACCAGGAAAAGATTAAAAGTGTAGTAGAATACAAATGAAAGGAATGGCATATAATATACTGTACATATGTCCCTTAAATGGAGACAGCCACCAATGGTCCAATTAGAAAACCTTACAATCCCTGATGACCCAAATTACCAAGGACAGATGCCCTCATCTAATAGTGTGCTTTGGTCTGTAGTTTAATATTCAGAATAGGCCCACTCAGTCATACCACACTCGCCGCTCTCATCTCACCTTTCAGCAAATTTACTGGCGTGGCGATCAAATCTGTTTTTACTTTGACCTTCCTCTTCAAGTGGTACTTGAAGAAGTTGATAAGAAACTAGTTAGCCAGCAGAGAAAACCTCTGTCTTCAGCCCCCTTAATCCTTCACAGTAAAACAAGATCATAAATTGTAAAGGATAAGCAAATGCTGGGCTTTTAATTTGAAAAGGCCTTAAGCTATATAAACTTTGAATAATCTTTGTAGAAAAAAATATACCAGGTTTCACAAAATTTGAAGACATATATGTCTTTAATTATTTTGAAAATCTTGCGTATTGTGAGGTCCTACACTGTAGCTCATTTAGCTTATGCCTAAATCTGGCAATGCAGAGGAGTTTAGTCAACTGTCTCATTCCCAGTACATTACTGGTACAATTTTATCTACACCTGAGTCACAAATGACAATGTTGATCCTGGCAGAATTTCAACATACAAAAATTCATTGAATAATAATAATTTATTTAGTTAGTACAAAGCCAGATTTTTTTGTTAGGGAAGGGAATAGTTGATTATGGTGACCCCCTAGTTATTTAATGGAACATATTCTTATAGCAGAATTACATAGTCAATGCTAAGGCATATGAGATGAAATCTAGAGTATGGCATATGTTACTTAATTACCTCACCATCATCATCATCATCATCATCATCATCATCCAGTGTTTTAAATCTGGGTTCTGTCCCTGTTAAAAGGGGTGGCCGGATCTACTTCAATGCCATAGCAACTGAGGTAGGCAGATGCAGCCCGCCCCAACTTTTGCCCATACTCCCTTGCTATCATGAGGTATTTTTGGAGCTGGATTTTCTATGGGGAGTATGCTCTTGCTTACCCACAACCTCAGTTTTTAGACATGAGTGGTCCCGAGACCAAGGCCTCAACCACGATTTTTAAGAAATGTGGAGGAAAACTAGCTCAGGAAGGCAGGGACGCTACTCCCTGTGAACCCTTTTGGGGACCTCCTCCCCATCCACTTTATCAGTTAATTAAGTATGAAATCATTGAGTTATGCAGCTGAGAAATATGAAGATGTCATTCCTAAAGTAATTGCACTTAAGTAATTTCTAACTAGACAGACACCAAAATCAACTTGGAAGTTTACCAGTTACTCGGAAGAATGTCATTTCACCCTATAGACCCCAATAATAATAATAATGATGATAATGATGAAGATGAATGTCAACATAAATGAATTGTATGATGCTCTATGGCCTAAAATCACTGGTAATGGAACCATATGATTGGTCAGAGAATATAACCACATGGTTGTGCAATGATAATGACAAACTGAAAGAAATCTTGAGCAAATGGACGTTAAGAAAGTAACTGAGTATCAAAATCCAATTTTCTCTTTAAGTATTAGGCTTACAAAGAATAAGTCCTGGGATTGATTTGTTTGACTAAAGGCAGTGCTCCAGCATGGCTGCAGTCAAATGCCTGAAGCAAGTAAAAGAATAAAAGAATAAAATGAGTATATATATATATATATATATATATATAGATAATTCTTTGGATAAACTCATTGGTTTATATATATATATATATATTTATATATATATAAATATATATATGAATTTTCTCTCCTTGTTTTTTTCTGTGTATCTTTCTGCCGAAGAGCGTAGGCTCGAAACGTAAAAGACGTTTTCTATTCCTGAGCACTATACTAATACATTTGTTTGTTTGTACACCACCTGCCTTCGTCTTTTGTTTATTTTCTTAAACTTTCCCTTTATATATATATATATATATATATAAATTTATATTTATATATATATAAATATAAATGTATAAGACGTGGTCGTGGACTTAATCTAAGGGAAAAGGTCAGTTCCCATGATCTTTTTAGGGGCCTCATACTCTGATTAGAGGAAAGGAGAAGCTATCTTCTGACATAGGACTCAAGTGCTTGAAAGTGAATTCCACTAAAGGCACACCAGGACCAGATGGTAGGTTAAACAAGATGATATATCAACGTATGCAAACCCAGAAAATTCAAGGTCAGTCCAATGGCTGGCGATCTTTATTAGTAAAAAGTTAAATCATAAAATTAGTAAAAGAAAATAATAAATTACAGAAAATTTGTTTCTTATGACAAATAGACATCTATTATTTTAGACTCTTATAATGTATTTTTGCCTTCAAACTTTTATAATTACTTTGTATATGCTTATGACCAAAGTCTACTGTTTCAATGAAACCTAACATCTCACCATGCTCAGCAGTTACATAGTCACCCCTAAATGGCAATGTATTTATATATTAATAATTTGTTTTGTAAGCTAGATAACCAGTTTGATCATATGGCACTGTGGAAAAGTACTACATCTTTTTTTACTATGAGAAATCAAGAACAAATTTTTTCAGTAGGGTCCATCACTCTACTATATATATATATAATAACAACAGCTCGTCAGACTCTATATAGACTATGTTGAGCAGTCCACAAGGTTTTGGCTTTATGGGTGCAAAATCTTATGTAACTCTATATAAAATTTTGTTGCAATAATTACTGCTCTATTTCTCAGAGTGTGCTACTCTCTGATATATGTTTTTTTTTTATTAGCTATATATATTATATACGTTTTTATTATTTTTGCAATTTACTTAATCATCGACATTTTATTGTTATTTTAATATTAATATTTCTATTATATGTAATTTTCTAGATGGTGTAATTTAATTGTTCATTTTGAATTGATAAAAGGTGGGATTTTTTCTAATTTTATTATATATATATATATATATTATGTTGTGTGAAATTTGATTTAGTATTTCTAAATTGAATTTTTTTCCTTGTAAGTTTGGATTTTATTCCCTCAAATAATAATTATATATATATATATATATATATATATATATATATATATATTATATATATATATATATATTATTCTTAAACAAGAATGTTGTTGAGAGTAACTTCGTAGTTTCAGCCAACTAAGTTGTCATTGGACTGTCCAACAATGGCTTAGCTAGCTAAAATTTCGAAGTCACTGTCGACAACATTCTTCTTTAAGAATAATAAACTTGTACTCTACAAAAGTATAAAGATTAATGCAAATTTATTTTTAGTATAACTGAATGTAAAAACAAGCATTAATATATGTGTGTATATATATATATATATATATATATATATATATATATATATATAGATGTATGTATGTTATATATATTATATATTTATATATATATATATATACTCTTTTTATTCTTTTATTCTTTTACTTGCTTCAGTCATTTGACTGCTGCCATGCTGGAGCACTGCCTTTAGTCAAACAAATCAATCCCAGGACTTATTCTTTGTAAGCCTAATACTTATTCTGTTGGTTGCTTTTGCTGAACTACTAAGTTACAGGGACATAAACACACTAAAATCAGTTGTCAAGCGATGGTGGGGGAACACAGACACACACATAAATATATATATATATATATATATATGCACACATATACATATATATATACATGAGTGTGTGTATGATTTGGAGAATGATAGATTCGACCAAAGAATTTTGTTCTAAATGCATCATATAACAAAAAGATGTAGTAATATTCCAAACTGTTTTATGAATCAAATGGGCATGTGACTTACAATAAAATTATTTACATAGAACTAAATAGTTGTTTTGGTGTGACTATACAACTGCTGAACATGGTGAAATGTTAGGTTCCATTAAACATTTACAAAGTAATTATAAATGTTTGAAGTTAAAAAATAAATTACAAAGGTCTGAAACAATGGACTTTTTCACTCCATTTTTTGTTTTTTTAGCAATTTTTTATGATTTAACTGCTTTGCTGATGATGACACTCCCACCCCACCGCCACCTCAACAGTGTCCTAGATATTCTCTTCTAAAGTATTTGATTGTTTTAATACCTACACCTGTACAAGCTAACTCAAAGTATGATAATCTATTTGATTTATAACAAAAGAAATATATTGTTGTATTTAGGAAGGGTCATTTTGCCAGTTTAGCCAATAAAAACACATGCACAATATATTTGGTGTTACTTTGCTTCAGTGTTATTTATTTTTTACATTAATCTTAATCTTATTTCGGCCAGAGTTCTTTCGTCACACTCCTGTGACCGCATCAGTGGTCCTTTGTTTTCTTCTTTCTTATTTGTGTCTCTCCTTACTAACCGTCAGCCATTTATTGGCTAAACTGGCAAAATGACCATTCCGAAATATAACAATATCTGTTTCAACACACGACTTCACACAAAAAAATCTTGCACAACAAATATATAAAAGAAATATATATACCTGTGAAGTCATCTGTGGTTTAATTGCTGTAGTTGATGCTTTCCACTCATTTTGAGGTTCAAGCACAAAATAGAATTGGCTTGAGGAATCTATCAGTTGCGATTCTGTATTCCGCCTTTCATTAAGGTTCCTTGCTAGAGTAGCTGAATGACGGTTCTGAAAGAAAGGAGATAAAATTTAATTTTGAAGACATACTCTTTTACTTGTTTCAGTCATTTGACTGCAGCCATGCTGGAGCACCACCTTTAGTCTCAGCAAATCGATCCCGGGACTTATTCTTTGTAAGCCCAGTCCTTATTCTATTGGTCTCTTTTGCCAAACCGCTAAGTGATGGGGATATAAACACACCAGCATCGGTTGTCAAGCAATGCTAGGGGGACAAACACAAACACACAAACATACACATACACACATATATATACATATATACGATGGGCTTCTTTGAGTTTCCGTCTACCAAATCTACTCACAAGGCATTGGTCGGCCCGGGGCTATAGCAGAAGATGAACCGGAACCATGTGGTTGGTTAGCAAGCTACTTACCACACAGCCACTCCTGCACGTCAGGAAGGGCATCTGGCCATAGAAAACTTGCCACCCGCTTAGCGCTGTGTATATGTGCATACATTTTTGTAGGCGCGGGCATGGCTCTGTGGTTAGGGAGCTTGCTTCCTAGCTACATGGTTTCAGGTTCAGTCCCACTGCATGGCACTTTGGGTAGGTGTCTTCCGCTATAGCCCTGAGCCGACCGAAGCTTTGTGATTGAATTCGGTAGGCGGAAGTTACTGCCGTGTGTGTACATGTGCATGTAGGTGCTTGTACCTCTCCGAAAGAGAGAGAGGGATATATTTAAATGTTACTAGCCTTCTGACACGCACTCATTCGAATAGGTACCCTGCATTAACCAACATCTTCTTTGCCACGATACCGTATCATGAGCATCTTACAATTAACAGTGGAGCTCTATAAATATTTATTGTTTCTTTGTATAACAGAGTATTATTGGATAGTTTGTACAGAACAGAAAAATTTGCACAATGTGTCATAATGTTGTTTTCTTTAGCCATATGCCCACGGGCATATGGCATAGTGGTTAAGAGTGTGGGCTACTAACCCCAAGATTCCGAGTTCAATTCCAAGTAGTGACCTGAACAATAACAATAATAATAATAATAATAACATCGACTTTTCTTGAGATGGCTATCAGTTACATCTGACTTGATTCAAAATGAAAGGCAGAGGTGAACTTAGTAGCATGAAAGGCAAATTTAACTAACACCAATTGTATCCAAATTTGGAATGAAGAAGGATGAACCTAAAAGCCATAATACATTCAGTTTGTTGATCCCCTGTCTCAGACATCAAAACTGACTTTTACACTGGGTTTTAAAAGGTAATATTAACTAAAGAAGTAAAGAAGTGGAAACTGTAGAATATTGGATTTATATTTTAATCTGAGTTCAAATCCTGCTGAGGTCAACTTTGCTTTTTATCCACTCAGGTTTCTGACATGAACTAAGATTTATTCAATCGATTTTACCCTGAAAATGTGTGGATTTGCGTTAATGTAAGAAACTAAAAATAATAATAATTACTAATAAAGGTTATGAAAACCATAAAAATATTGAATCTATAGCTCAAGTTATAATCCCTGTCTTAGCTTCAAGTAAAACCTTGTTAATCTGCTAGTTAAATACCTTTATCTCAGAGACAAAGGGAAGAAAAATGACTGTTCCAATATGGAGGGGAAAATAAAGTCAAGCAAGTCAATAGAAAACAAAACAGCCAAAATACCAATGGGTCATTGATCTTAGATCTTTTCTACTTATAAATCATTTCTTGTAGCTCCATCTCCACATGCTTAACCCTAGGTCAGCCCTATCCAAGTAGACTCTATATTGAAAGGCATTTATATAGAAACCACCCCATTCTTTTAGTATTATGTAAAGGATTAAAAGCAGTGAGCTGGCAGAAACGTTAGCACATCAGGCAAAATGCTTAGCAGTATTTCATCTTCTATATTTAAGTGATGAGGAACTATGTACATTATTTACATTATTTACATTCAACAGTTATATGCCCACAGGCATATGGCATAGTGGTTAAGAGTGATTCTGAGTTCAATTCCAAGTAGTGACCTGAACAATAACAATAATAATAATAATAACAACATTGAAAAATACCTTAGGAATGAGAACCCAGGTTCAGAATTTACCCCAAGACATCTGAAAAAGGCTGGAGGGTATATCAGCCGAGACGACATGTTAAAAACAAACAAGATGAGGACAAATATCCGTCGAATGTAAATAATGTAAATAAGTTATTTCATCTGTCTTTATGTTCTGAGTTCAAATTCTGCCACGGTCAGCTTTGCCTTTCATTCTTTCGGGTTCGATTAATTAAGTACCAGTTGAGTACTGGGGACAATCTAATCGACTAGCCTCCTCCCCAAAAATGTCAGGCCTTGTGCCTTGAGTAGAAAATGATTATATAAAGGATTAAGGCTGAATTGTTAACACCCTGGGCAAAATGCTTAGTAGTATTTCACCCATCTAAATATTTTGAGTTCAAATGCCGCCAGGGTCGATTTTGCCTTTCATCCATACACACACACACTTACACACACATGCGCGCACATACACACAGACACACACACACACACGCGAGCACACACACACACACACACGCGAGCACACACAGAAATATACACATACAGATCGAAAGAGTGAGGGAAAGTGAAAGAGTGGGGAGAGAGAGACAGTACAATTTATTAATTCAACATGACTGACAGAGACATCTTCCCTTTCCTCAGATGCATAAAAAGAAATATGCTCACACACATAAACAGAGAAAGAGAGAGAGAAAGAGAGAAAGTGATAGGGAGAGCAAGAGAAATATTATAATTTTGATGCCAGTTATGTCAGCATTGAAATCACTGACACCAAATAAGTGGCACCAAAATGGCTGCATGAAAATGTCTCATACCCTATAGTAAGACAGCATCTTTAGTATCATAGTCATATGCCAAGGATCTACCTGTAGTTAATGATTTCAAACAGCAGAAGGATGTTTTGATAATATTTCAAATGTAATCTCACCAAAGAAAATCAAAGAGAAAAGAATATAAACAGTGAGAAATCTCTATAGTAAAATATGCTTATCAGTCGAAGTCCTTCCACAAGAATAAAATGGTAAATAGAAAAATGTGTGATATATTGTACAATATTTTTTTAAATGATGAAGATTAAGTTAAAGACATTAATTAAACATTAATTATGCCAGTTCTCAATGATGAAGTATGACAGGTATCATAAATATTTTTAAAAAAGAAACTGATAGCCATCTATGTTTCCGAGACAAAAATCTTTACAAAATATATCAAAGTGTTGAAACCTAAAATATAAATTAGCTGGAAATCATATCTATAAGATATTGAAACTTTGGAAGATAGAATTCTAATAAACTGTGTCAATATGGCTGAAGAATTATTAACTATCAATGGAAAAGATCTCTGGAGACATTTTTGGTGATAGACATTTGGGAATTAGTTTTGTCTGTTTAATGAAACAGCTTCATAATGTGAAGTGTTGCCTCTTTGCATCACTTTTCAAATTCAGAATTAGTAATTTTCACTTTCTGATAATGCTTTCTTTGTATTTTGTCTTAAATAATAATAAAAAGAAAATTTTTTTTAAATTGAAAATTGACACAAATATAATCTTTCTTCTTAAAATCAATAATTTTTAATCTTTTAATAAAAAAAAAAAACTAAAGAAAAGAACCAGCGAAATTTGGAAGAAATAAGAAAAATATAGAGGAATCTGCTATAGTATGAAATACCAAAATTAATATGAGGATATATTTATTTAGACTTATCAAAGAGATTATATTTGACAGAGATGATATTTCAAAGTAAATTCCATATATTTTGAAGAAATAATAAATTCCCCTGAAGCTTATCTTAAAATAGTTTAACTAGTGTTATTCAATAGTTCGATCATGTTGATGAAAATATTGAGCCTTCACCAAACTTCTAAGATGTGCTGGGTCTCTTATAAGTCCTAGTGTTATGCATTTGCAATAAACTGGATTCTCATCTAGGGGGAAATAAAAACATCACAGAACCCAGAAAACTGACCCTATGAAACTCAGGAAGTATTATGCCTCATCGTCATCATCATTTAATGTCCGTTTTCCATGCTAGCATGGGTTGGACGGTTCAACCGGGATCTGGGAAGCCAGAAGGCTGCACCAGGCTCCAGTCTAATCTGGCAGTGTTTCTACAGCTGGATGCCCTTCCTAACGCCAACCACTCCGTGAGTGTAGTGGGTGCTTTTTACGTGCCACTGACACAGGGGCCAAGTGCAGCTGGGAATGGCCACGTTCGGATTGGTGCTTTTTACGTGCCGGAAATATTTTAATATCTTTTTAATAATAACCAGTCACATCTTACTGCTTAGTAACAGTATAGATAAAAGGGAAGTTGCAGAGCTGAAAAACTTGCTTAATGTTGTTAATCTAGAGTGGAATTTGTCAGTTATAACAGGATTAAAGCTTGCACCTTGAGAGGGCAAAAGTCATATTGGGGCTTAAAAATGTTGTAAAGGATTAAAAATCTCTACATATCAGTTATGGTTGAATGGGTAGGAAGTTTGCTTTGCAACAATGGAATTTGAGGTTCAATCACACTGCACCGCACCTTGAACAAGTGTTTTCTACCATAGCTTCAAGTATAAAATATATTTGTATTTATCCAGCATCCTGACTTTTAATGCATGCTAGTTTAACAGTGTGGTCGAGAAGATTACTTTGCAACTTTGTGTTCAGTCCCATTGTGAAACATTTTAAGCAAGTGTCTCCTATGAGGGCCACAGATTTATCAAAGCCTTCATCATCATCATCATCATCATCATCATTGTTTAACGTTCGTTTTCCGCACTAGCACAGGTTGGACGGTTCGACCGGGGTCTGGGAAGCCAGGGGCTGCACCAGGCACCAGTCTGATCTGGCAGAGTTTCTACAGCTGGATGCCCTTCCTAATGCCAACCACTCCGTGAGTGTAGTGGGTGCTTTTTACGTGCCACCTGCACAGGTGCCAGGGGGGTCTGGCATCATCCACGATCGGTTGGAGCTTTTAACGTGTCACCGGCACGGAAGCCAGCCAAGGCGGCGCTGGCAACGGCCTTGTGATTGAAATTTGGTAGTCATAAAATATATGGAAACTCATCAGGGTGACCTTTGGCAAACTTGATCCATCACCCTGTTTGACACCATTCTTTGGCATCTGATGGTCTTTAACCAAAGTTCACACTGTTGCAAGCATCCAGGGTAGGTATTCTATCTGATGATAATGTCCTCCCTTCTAACCCTCTTCCCACCAGTCTCTAAGGGGTATTGTATATAACTTTTCCACCTCTGACTAAGTCCTGTAGATAAAAAGAAATTTTTTAAGACTAATTATTAAGTAATTATGCTTGAGATAAAAGGTTTGTTCTTTTGTTTTTCTAGAAAACAAGGTCTGACAGTTGACCTTGCGTGTAATTATTTCCTCTTCCCTCCACTGATGCTTATCCAAAGGAAAGGCTATAAAATTGAGCCCATTACAGCTTAGCACCAGTGACATAGCTGGAGTGATTGTCAGACTGTAAAAAAACAGAAAAGAAAGACACTGCGAAGTATCTTAACTAGTTTTCTACCAGTTCCACTAATCTACTCACCGGAACCTAAACTGATAATTATTTTTTCAACCCTGACAGGATGAACAGCAAAACTGACCTTGATAGGATTTGAACTCACAGTACAGAGAGTTATAACAAATATGAGGCATTTCATCCAGCATTACCATTACATTGCCATTTTTTTGTTACACCAAAATCCTTCTCCTATATAAGGTATGATTTACTTACCAGTATCAAAATCTACATACTTTACTGGCATACAAGCATTGATTTTTTTTACCCTTTCAGCTGTAACTGCTACATTTGCTGTATACCAATGTCTCATCTAGGGCTTGGCGATTATGGCCTAAACACCCTTCTTAAATCAACCACTATATAGAATGTTTTGGATGGATTCTTTCTCATGGCAAAAGCACTACAGCAGTTGTTTTGGTCCTGGCAAGACTCGTAAAAACCTCTCTCAAATCCAACGTTGATGCAGCTCAATTCAATTTACCAACTACTTACAGTAGAATACTGGGTGCTTTTTGCATGGCACCAACACTAGAGGGATCACCTTGTAACTTGCAAGGCAAAAGAGAGTCCCTTTGGCTAAAGCAGTAGAAGTTAATATTTGATGGAAGAAACAAGTTTATTGCTAGGAAACGATACTAACTGAGAAAGCAACAGAGGGAAAATTGTTGGGGGAAGGGATAATAATGAATAAGACAAGGGAAAGGAGAAGGGGTCACAGTTATGGCCAATAGTTTGGAACATAGGTTTGCAAATTAGAATTTTATATTAAATACCCGAAGTTATATTAAACGCCAGCAATTTGGTCCAGAACTATATTTTTGATTTTGCCTATTTTTTCTTCTAGATATTGAGCCATTGGATCAGTTATTAGGTAAGTATATCTCTATCCTGAATTGAATCGTACTTGGGCATAACAATTTTAATTTTTTTTTAAATGTTCCAAACTTTTGGCTATCACTGTAATACGAAAGAGAGGAAGGACAAAGAAGTAAGCAAGCTGAGGTGGATTGAGTAGGGAGGATCCAAAGCTCTCCAAAATATTTATGTATTATCATCATCCTACATCATGTTTCTATGCTTGCATGGGTAGAACAATTCCTTAGGATCTGAGACCGTTTTCATTGCACTTGGACAGGCTTATTGTTAGGGGAGTTTGCAGAAGGTGGGAGAAAAATAGCAGTGTTAGACAAGGGAGTTATAGGGACAAAGGGAAAAAATAGTGTCAGAGGGTATACTGAGAAAGAGTTAGAGACTACAGATAAGAACAATGGGGTGGGTAAAGTACACGTAATGCTACCCATGTTAAACATGGATGGGTAAAGTGGTGTGTGAAGGAAAGACGATGAGGAGGAAAAGTCAGAGCATCCCTTTTTCTTGACATGTGTGTGTGTGTAATACCACAATTAAGGTCCTCAAAGACCGCATGTAGCCTTAAGGATCACAAATTCCAATATTATTGCAGAAATGCCCATGTAAGAATAAAATTAGTATTTACAGGAGCAGCTCTCTGGAATTCCACTGGTGTAGTAGAAGCTATCCATTCATTTTGTGGTTCTAACACAAAGTAGAACTGACTGGAAGAATCTATCAACTGTGATTCTGTATTTCTTCTTTCATTTAAATTTCTTGTTATGGCAGCTGAATTGCGGGTCTGTAAAAAAAAATTATGAAATATGACAGTAATATAGTATAATATAATATAATATAATATAATATAATGTAATATAATGTAATATAATATAATATAACATAATATATAAATATCTCATCACAGATTTATAGACATTTGTAGACTGGAAATATTTAAATATTTTTATAAATAGAACATAAAATATGATGAGTGGAATGTCGTTTCGTTTTGAAAAATGTGTGTGTGTGTGTGCGTGTATGTGTGTGTGCATGTGTATGTAGAAAGGTAGGTATATAGATAGATAGATAAACAGACGGACAGAAAGATAGATATGAATATCTCTCTTGATCTGTGTGTGTGTGTTAGGAGGTATGATAGTATCTGATCTGCAACATAAAAAAACCAATGGAAGCAGAGATCAACTAGCACCACACACACTCATATATATATATATATGTATGTATGTGTATATATATATATATATATATATATATCAACAAGTCCTTGTTGATAATTTGTTGATTTATCAGACAGTAGTTGCTCACTTACTTACCTGAGTTAGGAGTTAGGTAACACATTACATAACCTAACTAATTGTATTATACTTGCGACAAAATGAAAACTCCTAATGAAACAGTTGTAGGAAAACCAGATAATTCATTTGTCTGTCTTTATTACATTTTTACGCCACTTGTAAGGTTCCATTCATCATTGAATACTTTCGGAATTGTGGATTGCCTATCAACAGTGATCTTCATTCATCAATACCTTCTGTGCTGAGATAATAATGAATAACTCAGCTGTTTGCTTTGTGTGGTTCTGTCTGGCCAATTAGTGGCATGTTTCCCATTGTTATGCCTTGATGCTTTATGGATCTCTATATATATGCATATATGTATAGACACAATGTGACTTATTAGAAAATCTAAGATAAATTTGAAGTAGTTAAACAGCAAATTTTAACCCTTTCATAATGGAAATTGAAACAGATGTAAATACAGCAATTTATTCACTTATGATAGAAAAACAAAGGAGATTGCCCTAACATGTTTCAGAGTTCATTGACCACACATTCAAGGATAAGTATCCCATTCATTCCTCAGTCAATAAAGAGAACTTACTGCAAATAGCTATTTAAATCAAACACAAACTAGTAGTTAGCTGTTATGGTTAGATTAATTTATATACTAGGGGTCTGTCAGAATTGTGATTAACTAAATGATAATACTGTTTATGCAGTATGCAGTGTGTATAAGAAACAAACTAATGAGTGATCAATGCAGCGCATTTTCCCATATTTTGTGTCCAAAGTGAAAACAATATGTATTGAAATTCTAACAGCAAAAGGCTTAAGAATTGCAGTTTAACTTGTTTAAATTTACCCCAGTTTTCCTAATACACACAGCATTTTGCATAAATAATAATTATTTAATCACATTACAGACAAGCAAACAAAGATTAAGCTAATTAGTCTAGAAATTATAGATAAGTTCTAATTTGGTTTTTAACTGAAATAGCCTTTTTGCTATAATTTTCTTTAGAAAAAGAGGAATGTCTTCTGATCAGTGGTCAATGAACTCTGAGATAGTTAAGACATTTTGTTTTTACTTTTTTTATGTCAAATGGAAATAACAATACTGCTTCTATCACTAAAAATTAACCATATGCAACAGTATATGTAAGCAAACTTTTTGTCAGTATGATAAAATATATGTGCGTGTGTGTATATATATATGTATATATATATATTTATATATATATATAAACTCACTTTGATATAACTCACTTTGATATATATATATATATATATATATATATATATGTATGTATGTATATATGTATGTATGTATGTATGTATGTATATATATATGTATCTATGTATATATATATATATATATATATATATATATATATATATATATAATATTATTGTTCTTTCTTATGAGAAGAGCTCGGGTTGAACCGAAGACACAACATAAGAATTATGATACAGACACAAATTAGGCAATCAACTTTTAATATATACTCATACAGTAATAAATTCGACTTAAAATGCCTATACATATATATATATATATATATATTGACATGTATGAATATTTTAAAAAATATTTTTTTAAATATAAATACCTACATAAATATACATAAAAATAGGTGTAAATAAAACCCATGTGGGATATCGATGGAAAGAAGTGTGAAAAAAAAGAGAACTGATAAAATATTTTTTTTCAAAAAATTTTCTTTTGAATCAAAAATTGTCAAGAATGTGATTTTATGACGATACCTTTCCTGATGAAAGGGACATTGTTCGCATGGTTTGTAAGATTTCCATCAATTTTTCTACAAGGATATAAACTCTGGAAATGGCTGTAGAAAGTGAACTTGCTCAAATTGCATTACATACCTTATACATCATTTATATATTTTTTTAAAAACTCATTGAATTCTATGGATCTTTTAATTGAAACTCTAAACCACTCTTAAATTTAGTACATAAAAAATTTTTATCAGTTCTCTTTTTTTCTCACACATCTTTCTATATATATATATATCCCACATGAGTTTTATTTGCATGTATTTTTATGTGTATATATATATATATATATATAATTATATTTTTAAAAATACTTTTAAAAATATTCATATATGTCGATATGTATTAATATATATATATATATATATATATATATATATACGCATTTTAAGTCGAATTTATAATTGTATGTGTGTGTGTGTGCATATATATATATAGAGAGAGAGAGTGTATCTCTGCATGTGTGTGTCTCTCTCTCCCTCTCTCTATCTATCTATCTATCTATATATATATATATATATATATATATATATATTTCTTTTACTTGCTTCAGTCATTTGACTGTGGCCATGCTGGAGCATCGCCTTTAGTCGAACAAATAGTACTTATTCTATCGGTCCCTTTTGCCAAGCCGCTAAGTCACAGGAATGTAAACACAACCAACATCAGTTGTCAAGCAATGGTAAGGGGACAAACACAGTCACACAAAAACATACATACATGTGACAAGGCTGGCTCTTTGAAATTACAAGCACTACTTTTGCTTGCCAGCTGAGTGGAATGCAGCAACATGAAATAAAGGTTCTTGCTCAAGGGCACAATATACAGCTAGGGATTGAACTCATGACCGTATGATCATGAGCCAAATACCCTAACCACTAAGCCATGCCCCTTCACATATACACACATACATACATACATACAGGCAGACAGACAGACAGACAGACAGACAGACAGACAAACGGACAGAAAGACAGACAGACAGACAGATAGATAGATAGATAGATAGATAGATAGATAGATAGATAGATAGATAGATAGATAGATAGATAGATAGATAGATGATAGATAGATAGATAGATAGATAGATAGGGCATCTGAACAGAGAAAGATCTGTCTCAACAAATTCCATCTGACCAATGCAAGCATAGAAAAGTGGATGTTAGATGATTACAATGAAAATTATGATATATTTATATGTATGTATGTGTATATATATGTGGTATATATATATATATATATAATATATATATATTCATGTGTGTAATATATTATGTATGTGTGTATGATATATATTTGTGTGTGTGGTGTATGTATGTATATGTGCATGTATGTATTTATATATGCATATATGTATCATAATATATTATATTTATATATAATATATTATATATATATATATATATAATATATATATATATATATATATATATATATATGTATATATGTATGTATGCATGGATGTATATATATGTGTATATCTATATCTATATTATATATATATATATATGTCTATATATATACATATATATAGACACACACATTAAATGATGATGATGATACCTTTTGTCTTTTACTTGTTTCAGTCATTGGACTGTGGCCATGCTGTAGCTCTATCTTGAAGAACTTCATTGAAAAAAATATCAACTCCAAAAGTACCAGGTTCATTTCTTTTAAGCTTGGTACTTTTTCTCTTTTTCTGCCGAGCTGCTAAGTTACAGGGATCTAACAAACCAATGCCAGTTGTCAGGCAGTAGTTGTAGACAAGCGCCAAGACACACATATATATTTCTTTACTACCCACAAGGGGCTAACATAGAGTGGACAAACAAGGACAGACACACGGATAAAGTCGATTAACTGGTACTTAATTTATCGACCCCGAAAGGATGAAAGGCAAAGTCGACCTCAGCGGAATTTGAACTCAGAACGTAGCGGCAGACGAAATACCGCTAAGCATTTCGACTAACGTGCTAACAATTCTGCCAGCTCACT
>NC_043010.1:13229017-13244017 GCF_006345805.1 Octopus sinensis
ACCCTGTTACTCAATGTCAACGATGAGGATTGTCTCCCTTGGCTATCGATCATTGATGTCAACAACAGAGATTGTTGATATCAGCAATTGATAGCCAAGGAGAGACAATTCCCTTTGTTGACATTGAGTAACAGGGCCCTTTCTACCTCCATGAAGATAGGCCCTTTATGGATGTGAAGCCAGCCTTATCTAAAATATATACTGTTCTATAACTTAGAGTGGGCTTCTTTTTTCAGATTTATGTTTATGGACGATATATATGTATATGTGTATGTGTGTGTATGTGTACATGTGTGTGTATATATATAGAGAGAGACAGACAGACAGACAGACAGACAGATATACAGACAGACAGACTGATAGATAGATAGATAGATAGATAGATAGATAGATAGATAGATAGATAGATAGATAGATAGATAGATAGATAGATAGATAGATAAATAGATAGATAGATAGATAGATAGATAGATAGATAGATAGATAGATAGATAGATAGATAGATAGATAGATAGATAGATAGATAGATATACAGACAGAGAAAGAAAGAGAGAGGAAGCTAGAGAGATGAAATGAATTTTATTACAATGAAAACGCCTCTGCAATTGTGCAAAGAATGAAAGTTTGGCAGGTGATATTGATACACCTATCCTGATACAAGTTTAATTAGATGGAACACCAATAATTACCTGTGGGAGACTTCTTGATGTTGTTGAAGCTATCCATTCATTTTGTGGCTCCAGAACAAAATAAAACTGACTGGCTGATTTCATCAAATGAGAATCAGTATGTCTCTTTTGGTTACGATTCCGTGGTATGGCAGCATAGCTTTTGGTCTGAAAATAGAAACATCACAAAAATTAGTATACGTTCCAGATTTATATAACTGCATTATGTTATTTACATATTATTCCTTTTCTATTTTTATATATCATTTATATATCATTCTTTTTCTATTTTTCATTTTTTTTTTTTCTTTGACAGAAGTGGATGTGCTGTGCCTATTACCCTTTTAAAGGCCTCTGAGATTTGTGGAAAGAAGGATGTTATCCAAAGACCAAATTCTTGACCTGGTTTCAATGCCTGCAACAGAGTGAACTTGGCTAAAGACACCCTAGTTCAATGCCACCATTTGAAACCAAAAAAAAGGGTCCCTCTATAGAGTTAGACTGATCAAAAACAGCAGCCAAGTCTTCCCTAAATCAAACAACCTCTCCATTTTCATATATAAACAAAAAAAGAATTTGGCGTAGTCCATGATACACAGTGCCTGGAAAAAATATGGAACATCTTTGATTTTAGTGGTTTTAGATCAAAGTTAACAAAAGATTTCTTTTCATTAGACACAATGTTTATGCTGTAATAAACTCTTTTTCAAAGCTTTTGCAATAAAATGAGATTACATCAAACAAGAATCAAAACTGCATCATAGTCCTGCCTTGTCTGAGACTTAATTCTTGCTCTTTGCAACCTCCCATGTTTCAACATTAAATATTGTGTTCTCATTGAACTTAACTTGTGTCCTAAGCAACAACAGCATTTGATCTTTCTTTTCTTTGCACTTAAGCACAGAAAGGACAGGAAGCCCAATTTGGGATTTTTCATTCTTCATAGCAATTGAACACCTCAAACATCTTCAAGAAACTCTTTACTTTGTTTGTCTGATACCAGTGGAATCACAGCTGACAAGAAAGCTTCTACATAGTTGTTTGCCCTGGTAGAAATAACAGCCAAGTATTTCTTAAAACATAAACAACCATTATTTACATTATTTACACTCGGGGATATTTGTCCTTATTTTGTTTGTTGTTTACACAACGTTTCAGCTGATATACCCTCCAGCCTTCTTCAGGTGTCTTGGGGAAATTTCGAACCCATGGGCATATGGCATAGTGGTTAAGAGTGTGGGCTACTAACCCCAAGATTCCGAGTTCGATTCCAAGCAGTGACCTGAACAATAACAATAATAATAATAATAATAATAATAATAATATAACATCGAAAAATACCTTAGGAATGAGACCCCATGTTCGAAATTTCCCCAAGACACCTGAAAAAGGCTGGAGGGTATATCAACCGAAACATTGTGTTAACAACAAACAAGATGTGGACAAATATCCGTCGAATGTAAATAATGTAAATAATTCCTCATCTTTTAAATCTAGAACTTTATAACCAGCCATCTCAAAAAAAAAAAATTACTTTGGAGCACATTGGACAATATAGCCCTAGATACACCATGATTGATCACAGCTAGAATGTCTTTGATAATAGCCCAGCTTATTCAGAGCTGATGTAAGGTTAAACTAGAACAGCAACAACAACACTGCAATAACAACAACTCTTGTAGTATTAAAAGGGACAGAGCTAAATAGTGAAAGACATTTAGTCCTGTATTTTAGAATTTCGTCACTCTTCTGTCTATTTTCATTAATATAATATTAATGATATTTGGTACCCCCTGATTATCAATTAATAATTGTATGAACAGTTTTAGTGTAGGATATTTAATCAAAGAGATTGGTATTGATTTTTCTCTAATTGAAAGAAGGTAAGCAACCATATCAACATGGGAACAGCTATATAGTCACCCAACCTATTTAAACCTCATGTGGGGACTGAATGTTCTAAGGCCAAAAACTTGGAGGATATGTCCACAAACACAGAATGGCCATAACTAACAATCAGCCTTAACAATTAGCTATCATTGAGCCTTAAATCTACTAAAACAAATGAGGCCAGTCTAAGGGACTACCTTAGGTTTCAAGCCCATAAAGGGCTGAGCTTTATAGTGTATCATCAGAACCCAAAACCTGTTGACTAAAGGCCTCTCTAGTGAGTAGCCTCGCTAGTGAGTGGCTTCTCTAGAATATGGAGGAGGAGAGGACCCTGTTACTCAAGGGTGATGAGACGGCGAATAATGAGTAAATAAGGGGTGGTTCCTGAGCAGTGGCATAGCCTGTGGAGGAGAGGTGGTTTGTCCCTGATGATACTTTTATGGGAGATGGCACTTTTGCATCTGCAAAGTTCTTAAAGTTTTCAATATTCCCAGGATTTTCAACAACACAAAAGACCAATAAACAATTTCAACAATGAGACTTATGATAACTGCCTCATGTTTTATAATACATTAGAGAATTGTAAGAAACTACCTCTAGGTCTATGATACACAAGAAAGTTATAAGAAACAAAGTTGGCTCGTTAGATTATGTCAGCTACTGTTTAATTATAAGTTCATCGTGATTAAGGCATGCCTAGAAAATTAGTATATTCATCCATTGGAAGAAGGCTCCTTATGATGCCAAATGAAAATTTACTAATCCTAAGCAAGGAGTTGTCTTTACTGAAGTCACGAAGATAATGTTGATGTCTAAAAGATATGATGTTTGCAGTTGAAGAAAGGATAGATGCCTACAATAGCAGACAACAATGCAATTGAGTTGTTTTAATGTGTATTTATATATATATATATATATATATATATATATACATATATATATTTATATATATACACATATATATATATACATATACATATATATATATATAACAAAGTGGAGTTGTAAGGTATGTGCACAAGTGGAATTATATACGAAAGAAGGTTTGAAAATGCAATTTTAAAAGATGTTTATTTACTTTACCAGTTTCACTCTTTAGAAAAAGATTGTCAAAAGTAACATGTAAAAGTTTGGTTGTGTTAATTATTGGTTGTCACAAAATGCTACAATGCTACCAAAGACTGTATATATGTATTGTAGCAACACAACCAAACTTTTACATGTAACTTTTGACAATCTTTTTCTAAAGAGTGAAACCGGTAAAGTAAATAAACATCTTTTAAAATTGCATTTTCAAACCTTCTTTCCTATATATATATATATATATATATATATCTTTATATCTATACGTATGTAATGGGAAAAGTACTCAATACATTTCATATACTTAATAATAGCTATAACTAAAAAAAATTGAGATTTTTGTGCTGTCATTACTCTGAGTTTCATGCATTTTTTTGTTTTACTACTGTTCTATAAAAAGAATCTATGAACAAGAGAAAAACAAATGAAGAGAAAAAGAGAGAGAGAATCTGAGGATATACACATACCATTGCTATTGCATAACAAAACTACATTTGATTACTCCAAAAGCACAAGATGTCAGTAAAATAAATAAATAAATCACGGACATTAAAGATCAGAAACATTTGATGTTTATATTGGAAATAGTCAAGAGATAAAAGTCATCAGCTCTATAAATAATTTATACGAGAAAATGGAACTAACACAAATTAAGTTTTGAAAAAGAGTTTAAATTGACATTACAGAAATAAATAAAGAAATATATATATAATAAATAAAAAGTAAGTCCAATGCTTCTATTTTAAGTATTAATCTGTAATATATCTTTCAAAGCTTTAATTTTCAAAGTTAAAGCCTTTGTCTATATCTTTACAAAAGATATTCAATATGAGGTTGAATTTGCCTTTCATCCCCTTTGCGGGGTCAATAAAATAAGTACCAGTTGAACTTTGAGGTCAATATAATCGACTTAATCCCCACCCCCAAAATTAGCCTTGTGCTACAATTTGAAATAAGGTGGCAAGTTGGCAGAACTATTAGAATGCTAGGTAAAATGCTTAGTGGCGTTTCATTTGTCTTTACATTCTAAGTTCAACTTCTGCTGAGGTCGACTTTGCCTTTCATCCATTAGGATTCAATAAAACAAGTACCAGTCGAGTACAAAGGTCGATGTAATCGATTTACCCACTTCCCCAAAATTGCTGGCCTTGTGCCACAATTTGAAACCAATATCTTTAGAAAACATGTATAATGAAACAGCTTTGTATTAAGCTGACCTGGGAAACACAACACATGTACAAGAAAGTGTGGGGTGGGGGCTTGGGAATATTGAAAAATTTTAGAACTTTGCAGATGCAAAAGTGCCATCTCTCATAAAAGTATCATCAGGGACAAACCACCTCTCCCCCACAGGCTATGCCACTGCTCAGGAACCACCCCTATTTTACTCATTATTCCCCGTTTCATCACCCTTCTTGCATCCACCCACTCCTAACTTCTATACCAAATTTGTCATCCCCAGAACATCATCTCCTTGCTTTCTTGCCTTTCCTGCGGGTACTGACTGGCGGCAACAGTTTAAACCAAACATTAACAGTATCAAGTTCACTTGTCTGAGATGGGCTGCTACAAGGGTCATAGACACTTCTCCTTTCTCCAGACTCAGCAAGCAAAGAATAAGGAATTAGCAATGTATACTTGGGTGAAAGCAAAAGCCATTATTTGTAAGTATGAACTGGTTGCATGTGCCACCCTTTTGCTAATTGATTTAGATGCTTATGTAGCAACAAGTAGACATGAGCATCCTCTTGACCCTCCTACATATTAACTTAACAGAACATTGAGGATGTGGTGGCTGGAGGATTGTGAAGTTCCTTCTCGAGCCATGCCTGGCTCATAAGGGCCGGTTTCCCGGTTTCTTGGCGTATAGGTTCCCCACCTGGACGGGACGCTGGTCCATCGCAGGTGAGCTGCTAGATGCAGGAGGAAAGGGGGAGAGAAAGTTGTAGCAAAAGAGTCAGCAGAAGTTTCACCATTACCTTCTGCCGGAGCCGCGTGGAGCTTCGGTGTTTTCACTCATAAACACACACATCGCTCAGTCTGAGATTCGAACCCGTGATCCCTCGACTGCGAGTCCACTGCTCTAACGACTAGGCCATGTGCCTCCACACACTAACATAATGGGCAACTTTCCTTGTCATCTTTGTTCAAGGACATGCCATTCTAGGATCAGACTGTTTTCACATCGATCAACTCACAAAATGTAGAATAAGACTCCTAGGGGACAACATCATCGTTGCCACTGATGGACAGCTGTAAACAAGTAAGATAGTTAGAGGAAGATAGGGAGAGAGAGGGCTGTTCCAGCAGTTAGCTTGTGCTCCTTTCAGCGGAGTAGACGGGAGCAATGTGAAATGATACACTTCACTCAAGGATATAATGCAACACTGCCTAATCTAGGAACTAAACCCATGAGCTTGTGATCAAATGCCTAATACCCTAACCACTATGCTATATACAATCACTTGAGTACTGTTTCATAAAATACCTTTTTCCTGTATTTAAAATGATCTGGTGTTACATTTACAAATAATGGTAAATGTTATCTTCTCAAGTCACGCCAAGTCATAAGGGCTGGCTTTCTGGTTTCCATGGTGTATGAATTCCCCATCTGGATGAGCTGCCAGTCTGTCAAAGGATTACTCCTTTTTGCCAGCTGAGTGGACTGGATCAATATGAAATGAAGTGTTTTGTTCAAGAACACAACATGTCACCCAGTCCAGGGATTGAAACCACAGTCTTATGACTATGAGTCAAACACCCTAACCATTAAGCCATGTGTCTCCACTTATAAATAATGCAATAAATGTGAAAATATACAGGGACACATGTGAACTGGTAGAATCATTAGCACACTGGGCAAAAATGCTTGGCAGCATTTTGTCCGTTTTTTTCTTCTGAGTTCAAATTCCACCAAGGCCGACTTTGCCTTTCATCTTTTCAGCATTGATAAAGCAAGTACCAGTTGAATACTGAGGTCAATGTAATCAAATTACCCTGCTCCCTCGAAATTCATGGCCTTGTACCAAAATTTGAAACTAATATGTCACAGAAGAGATAAAAGGATGTATTTAATATAGGCGCAGGAGTGGCTGTGTGGTAAGTAGCTTGCTAACCAACCACATGGTTCCGGGTTCAGTCCCACTGCGTGGCATCTTGGGCAAGTGTCTTTTGCTATAGCCTCGGGCTGACCAAAGCCTTGTGAGTGGATTTGGTAGACGGAAACTGAAAGAAGCCTGTCGTATATATGTATATATATATATATATATATATATATATATATATGTATGTGTGTGTGTATGTTTGTGTGTCTGTGTTTGTCCCTCTAGCATTGCTTGACAACCGATGCTGGTGTGTTTACGTCCCCGTCACTTAACGGTTTGGCAAAAGAGACCGATAGAATAAGTACTGGGCTTACAAAGAATAAGTCCTGGGGTCGATTTGCTCGATTAAAGGTGGTGCTCCAGCATGGCCGCAGTCAAAATGACTGAAACAAGTAAAAAGATAATCCTGTTAAGCTGAGTGAATATCTAGTTTCATAGCTCACTATGTCTATAAACCACGTCTTACATTTCTTAATCACACAAAGACTAAAAGGTCTTTTCTAAGTCAACATTTAATGCAATTGGTTAGAAACTTCCGAATCTCCTTATGGTTACCCAACCACATTAGCAACATCCATAAATGATGCTTATCTCCCAGTCAATGATATCATAATTATATTTATTAAAATGAAAGTTAAAAATTCATAGTTATTAGTTCATTCATTCTATTTCAGTTTCATTTCAATTAGGGAATAGTGCTTTTATTGATCTGGCACTCTCCAGGAACACAGCATTCTGTTCCTAAAAAGTTACAATAAAAGAAAATTGAAGTTTTTTTTCTTTAAAATCTTCTTACATAAGCAATTACTATCGCTAATTGATATTTTCCAGATTCTCAATAGAGTTAAATATGGAAAATATCAAACCAAATTTTTTTTCCTTTTTCTACCTAATTTCCTGCATTCATGCTTTGTTTTTTTGGTAGGTTTGTTTTTTTTTTTTTTTACATGCAGACTTGAATTTTTTAAAGGCATTTTATCAATACGGATGCATTTCTAAGCCCTAAAAAGAGAATCAGGTGCTTTTCCTCCTACTGGAATAGCTAAAATAAATAGAAAATATCCTGAAAAAAAAAATGAATATTTTTGCTGCATGAAACTAAGCTCTCACTCTATGGATAGAGTCAGCTCTCTGCCATAACATTGCTGTATTACAATGCATTCAATGGAAGCATTAGAAGCAAACATGTAGCATTTAATAAGAGAGCTCATTTGTGTATGGTAGTTATATCATTACAGTATTAAATTTATTATCATCATCATCATCATCATAAGGCTATGGAAGAGGAAAAAAGGATA
Source organism: Octopus sinensis (assembly GCF_006345805.1). Classification (NCBI taxonomy): domain Eukaryota; kingdom Metazoa; phylum Mollusca; class Cephalopoda; order Octopoda; family Octopodidae; genus Octopus; species Octopus sinensis. The sequence goes on from NC_043010.1 coordinate 13,237,061, forward strand.
CTGATGGTATGAGTAAAATTAAAGTTAATATTTATTATACTGGTTAAGGCGGCGAGCTGGCAGAATTGTTAGTACGCTGGGCGAAGTGCTTAGCAGTATTTCGTCTGCTGTTATGTTCTGAGTTCAAATTCCGCCGAGGTCGACTTTGCCTTTCATCCTTTCGGAGTCGATAAATTAAGTACTAGTTACGCACTGGGGGGTCGATGTAATTGACTTAATCCCTTTGTCTGTCCTTGTTTGTCCCCTCTGTGTTTAGCCCCTTGCGGGCAAAATGTTTTGTAGCATCTCATGTCTTTATGTTCTGAGTTCAAATACTGCCATGGTCAGCATTGCATTTTGTCCTTTCAATATTGATAAAATAAGTTTTAGGTGAACGCTGGAGTTGATGTAAATAACTTACCCACCTCCTACCCCGAAGTTGCCAGCCTTGTGCCAAAACTTGAAACCAATATTTATTATGTTGGTTCATACTTGCTCTCCCCATCGAATATACTTGGTAGGCAATGCTAGATTTTAGATTCATAACTTATTTTCTACTCGGTATTATCTTTGCGTTATTGGGAGCATAAACAGATCATTTGGGATTTGCTTGAAATTTTTTTTTGTGTTTTGATAATGTATTCTTTTTCAATTCTTTACTATACCACAACTATGAATTTCTGTCAAACCTCCATAACTATTCTAATAATTCCTCTAAACATATCTTGGGTATTTTTAGTAAAGTTTACTCTGTTGCAACCACTTGAGACGGGTCTCTGATCTAAGGATAGCTTTGTCTCAGCATTCTTGGAGACCTTGCAGACAGTTATGAACGCTGCTTTTCCTCCCCTGACCAACATATCAAAAAATAAAATCTATAAAAACTCAAATCCAGTTTGATTGAATATTTTAAAAGTCTATTGGAAATGTGAACCTTTTTTTTGTTAACTTTTGTTCCTTAAAATCTTCAAGATGAAAGTTGAGAACATATCAATCATTTCTAGACATTTCCCAAAATTATTAATGATGATAGTCATGTGGTGCCTACTGAAGTCTACCAGTGAAGTTGTCAGCTACGGTTATTTCCAAGAGTCTCCATACAATCTTTGTTTGGAAGGTACCCAGGAAGGTTCTACGGAGAAGAAATAGTGAGCCTGAATATCTGGAATAACTCTCACCGATGAAGTGACATGTTGTCAAGAGAAGCACAGCCCAAACACACCCCACCCACACCATCAGAGAAAATTGTTAAAATACAACAACAATGATGATGATGTTGATGATGATGATCATCATCATCATCATCATCATTATCTTCATTATTACAATCACATGGAAGAGTGTAAAGATAGTGATAGTAGGAGTAAAATTAACATCAATATCTATTACATTGTGTTCAAATTCTGCCAAGGTTGATTTTTGTCTTTAATCCTTTGGAGAAGGGTCAATAAAATAAGTACCAGTTGACCTCTGAGATTGATGCAATCAACTAACCTCTCCCCAGAAATTACTGGCCTTGCACCAAAATTTGAAACCAACATTTGTTACACTAGCATATATTTATCCACCTCATCATGACTGTCAGCATTACACCAGTCTTCTGAAAATATTCTAAGTCTTCAATCCAAAACTTACAGATTAATATTGAAACTAAAAGGGTAGGAGCAGTGAGAATGATATAGGGGAAAGTAATGAAGGCAGATCTCACAAGGGAGACGGTAAGGAATCCTAACAAGGTCTGAGGTGCAATACTGGAGAAAACTCATGCAATCCATGCAAGAATAGTGACGATCTCTCTTACTATTAGCAAATAAAATAAATCTGATAGTAGACTGCATAAACAGTTTTTTTTCTCTTTTTTTGAAACCAAGTTGTACAGTGAAATTACTAAAATACATCAACACAAAAAAGATTTCTTCAGATATCAAAAATAACATGATATATTATGATACCCAGATTTTACTTTAGAATCTGTAACAATCAACAACTGAATCCATACATTATACAAACATCTAAATCCACATCAATATGGTCAACTTGTAACTCTGCCAGAACACTGTCAACCACACATCGCTATAGGATCACCACAATACAATACAATACCTAACCCGACCATACATATGGCCTGAGACATGCAACATAGGCTATTCTGAATGATCTTTAAATGTCTGTTGTTATCTATAACAACAGATTTTTACAAGCTTCTGTTGTTATAATGTAAACCTCTGACCTTACAAAGACCTCTTTCAGTTTCTAATCGTTTGTCCCATTGATGGCTTGCTTTCTCTTCCTTAGACTGCAATAAAACCACATACTGAAGGACACATGTAACATATAACCTTTCAATTCTGCTCAGTCAGCTAAAATAGCCTCTTTTATGCTTCTTCAAATATGGTTTTATAATATGTATTTAACATCAAAGCAGATTAAGCAAAAGTCAATGTATTGTATGCAAAGATTTGGCCCCAGTAAAAATGTATTAATGGTAAAGATTTTGTATGGTTAAGAAGCTTGCTATACAACCACATAGTACTGAGTTCAGTCCCACAGTGTGACATCTTCAGCAAGTGTCTCCTACAGTAGCCCTGGGCCAACTAAAGCCTTGTGAGTGAATTTGGCAGATGGAAACTGTGTGGAAGTCCCTCATATAAAAATAGATACACACACACATACATACATGCATACATGCTTACATACATACATGCATACACACACATACACACATAAATACATACATGCATGCATGCATACATACACACATAGATACATATATACATACATACATACATACATACATACATACATACATACATACATATATATATACATGCATGTATGTATGTATTATGTATGTAACCAGTGTTGGCTTGTTTACATCCCTGTAACTTAACAGTTCAGCAAAAGAAACGCATTGAATAAGAAACAGGCTTAAAAAAAATAAAAACCAGGGTCTATTTGTTCAACTAAAACCACCAAGGTGGTGCTCCAGCGTGGCTACAGTACAACGACTAACACAAAAAGAAATGAATGATATGACAAAAGATAGTAGTTCATTTCCCCAAACATTTATCTTATGGAACTCTCTTCTAGTTTTCCTTTATGAATATATTCTTGTTTATTTCACATCTTGGGTTGACCATTTTACAGTTCTTTTAGAGCAGCTTTTCATTAGATTTATTTTGTTTCTTTTTCTTTTTTAACACCCAAGAAACAAAGCGATTGCTTAAACCAGGGGTTCCCAACCATTTTTTTAATCTATGGACCCCTTTGATTACTATTTTATTCTGGTGGATTCCCAGAGCCATTTAATGTTTAAAAACTACATTTGTAGAATCCTTTTCCAAAATTCCTATTTGTTTTTCACACGTAAATTTGTGTGGATTGAACTATGATAAATGTTAGAGAAAGAAACCTAGCTGTTTCTTGCAATACACACCAATACATATATCTAAAGCAGAATTTTTCCAGGAGTCCTTAAAATTCTATTGTGACTCCCCAAGAGATCACTCAAATCACAAAAGTTTTCAGAAAACAAAATACTCTCCCTCTCTTTTACTCTTTTACTTGTTTCAGTCATTTGACTGCGGCCATGCTGGGGCACCACCTTTAATCGAGCAACTCAACCCCGGGACTTATTCTTTGTAAGCCCAGTACTTATTCTATCGGTCTCTTTTGCCGAACCACTAAGTTACGGGGACATAAACACACTAGCATCGGTTGTCAAGCAATGCTAGGAGGACAAACACACACACAAACATACACACAAACATACACACACACATATATATATATATATATATACATATATACGATGGGCTTCTTTCAGTTTCCATCTGGTCGGCCCGAGGCTATAGTAGAAGACACTTGCCCAAGGTGCCACACAGTGGGACTGAACCCGGAACCATGTGGTTGGTAAGCAAGCTACTTACCACACAGCAACTCCTGCGCCTAAATGTGTCAAAATATTGCAAATAAGCATGAAAAAGTGTACAAAATTGCAATTTCAAATTTGTTGTTTTTTAGTGTACTTTCTACACATTTGTGACATGTCATTTTTCTGACAAACACTTTTCATACTAATAACTTTTAGGTAAATATATTTTGTTGCATGGACCCCCGCCCACTCCACCAATCATCAATGGACCCCAGTTGGGAACTACTGCCTTAAGGCCTGCTTTACTGCTGGTTGTTTGCCTACATACAGAGAACACAAAATGAACCATAAGGAACGCATTGGTATGAAGAATACAAACAAGCAAATTCTAAACCCAAGTTTTGGTGATTTGACTGCTTATTATAAAATAAAATAATTTATATAATATGGAGCCAATACAAACTCCTAAAGATTGAAATAGTATTCCAAACGAAAATTAATATTAAAATAGCTTGGTTTCACTTGGCGATAAGTGAAATTATATTTTCAGCCATCATATTAAAATTTCAAGCATCTTCACATTATATAAGGCACTTGAACTTTAATAAGACATTGTAATATATTTAGGAAGAAATAAATTGTTAATTACTAAATTATAAATACACACAGACACACACACAAACACACACACATATATGCACACATGCACACACACATGCACACTCTCAGTGACTCTCTTTTTTCCTTTCCTTTTTTTTTTTGATTCATAGGATTATGCTCAAGGTGGCTTCGTCAACCACATGTGCCATTCTTGCTACATTCACCCATCATTTTTTGAAACATTCACTAGACAAAACTTCCCTCTTTACTCTCACATGCACACACATATATTTGTGTGTGTGTGTATATATATATATACACACATATCTACATACATATATGTATATACATGTACATATACTTACATGCATATATGTATATACACTGTATATATACACATACATACATATATATATATGTGTGTGTGTGTGTGTGTGTGTGTTACATAAATATGCAGTCAGCACCTCTTTGTAATTAAATTATTATTTAATCATTTAATCTAATTTCTTCATGCTACTTAAATATTTCTATATAACAAATTAGTTACCAGATGCCCAACAAACAATGGCAAAAGGTTCTACTTCCACTATTGCAGCTTAGGGCCAGAAACCTCCAGACTAATGTCCCTTACTGACTTCTCAAGATAACTGGGTTTACTAACCCCAGATATTTTTCTTAATTATTGCATTTAATCCTCCATATTTCTGAAAGGGAAACATTGAAATTAATCAAATCTACCCTTATATTTAAACATACACCCATATATATATATATATATATATAGGGAGAGTTTACGAAAAAAACAAAAGACGAAGACAGGTGGTGTACAAAACAAACAGATGTATTGGTATAACGCTCAGGAATAGAAAAAGTCTTTTACGTTTCGAGCCTATGCTCTTCTACAGAAAGGGATACAGAAAAAACAAGGAGAGAAATACACACACACACACACACACACACACATATATATATATATATGGTGGACTCTCTCATTGAAGACAATGCATGAACATTCAGCTTTTCCCAACCAACTTGCACAAATGATTTGTTTACAGTGATCAAATGTTCATGCTGTACTTTAGCTCTCTCTCTCTCTCTCTTTCTCTCTCTCTCTCTCTCTCTCTCCATCAAATCGAGATTGTCTGAACAGGTGCACAGTGTACCACATGTCAGGTGTCAAAGCGATTGCAGAGCAATGTGAGATGAAGTGTTTAGCTCAAGAGCACAGCGCACCACCACTACCACCCACTCTAAGAATTGAAACCACGACCTCTAGATCATAAGTGCAACACCCTAACACCATGTCATGCACTCTCATATATTTATATATACAGATAGATATATTAGATAGATAGATAGCTAGATAGATAAATGGCAGTGCCCCAGCAAATGGTGGTGCCCCAGCATGGCCACAGCTCCTGAGCTGAAACTAGATATAAAAAAAAAGATAGATAGATATGTTTCTTTATTGGCCACACAGGGCTGAACACAGAGGGGACAAAATACAAAGTAGAGCTTTTCTTTTTGGGAAGAGAAGGAAAAGAAAAAATAAGGAAACGGTGGTAGAAATTCGATCAAAAGGGATCATTAAAAAAAAAGCCGATCAATAGGGATCATGTATCACAGAAATGTCATAGTGTAAAAAGGGGAAACAGATTAGGTTTACCCGTGGAAAGAAAAGCCCATGGAAACGACCGTGGTAACCTTGGGCAATAATGTCATGCAAAAAAACACATTACAGTAATTGACTCTCTTGTTTCCTTTCCTTTATTTTTTTTTGATTCATAGGATTATGCTCAAGGTGGCTTCGTCAACCACATGTGCCATTCTTGCTACATTCATCCATCATTTTTTGAAACATTCACTAGACAAAACTTCCCTCTTTACTCTCACCTTCCTCTTCAAGCGATACTTGAAGAAGTCGATGAGAGATTCACCAGAGAGGTAAGTGTTTGTCTCTAATCCTTTCAGATGCATCCACCATACACATTCTTTCGCCATAGCCACAAGCACGATGAAAATGGCTCTTCCTTCCCATTTCAAGGAAGGAAGCATGACAATATTCATGATAGACTCAGTTGATAAACTGACTCGTCCCACACGAGATAGAAGTCATTTGACATAGGCCCACAGGTTGGAAATGGTTGGACACTATATGAGTGCATGCAGAATAGTTTTGTCACTCTGACTGCATTTAGGGTAGGTCAGCCCTGCGTTTCTCGAGCCATGCCTGTAGAGCTTATTCCGAACGGGTATTGCTTCTCGATAGCATTGCCAGGCCAGGGATCTCTGGAAGTTGTCCATAGACAGATAGATAGATAGATAGATAGATAGATAGATAGATAGATAGATAGATAGAGATAGATAGATAGACAGACAATTGATGAAGGCAAAATTTTTGTTCTGTCTGTTGAATATTTTATCACTTGTGTCCATTCTTTACATTAAGAATTGACAACACAAACAGCCAAATTTACCCACGTTGTGATTTACATGCACGTGTG
>NC_043010.1:13246517-13261517 GCF_006345805.1 Octopus sinensis
ACTGATTCCAAAAATCTCCATTAAAAGCGAAAAACCCTGAATACAACAGAAAAAAGAATCACATGCAAGATGACAGAAACTGTAGAAAAAGCCCTTTGTCTACTCCCTTCTTTTCTTATTTCTCTCTCTTGTCCACATATTCTATAATAACTCAGTATGACCGAACTTTATTTAAAGCAGCAGAAAATTCAACAAAACCTGTTACTCTGAGTTTCACGTTCCCGTTCGTTGGACAGTTTTTGCTAGAATAGAACCGATATGTCAATTCTATCCAGACTAGTATAAACGTTACACCTTTAAAAATGGACTAAATTTGAAACCAATCAAACAAGTCCATTTTTAAAGGTGTAGCGTTTATACTAGTCTGGATAGAATTGACATATCGGTTCTATCCTAGCAAAAACTGTCCGACGAACGGGAACGTGAAACTCAGAGTAACAGGTTTTGTTGAATTTTCTGCTGCTTTAAATAAAGCATATTACTCTACCACTGGTATTTGAGTACTCTTTTTTTCCACCTTGTTTCACATTTATGTGTTTACTCCGGTATATATATATATATATATATATATATATAGATATGATATTATATATACATATACATACATACATATATATATATATGCCTACAGACTATGGCAGTGTTATTTCTAAATGGTCTGTTGCAACTAGTAACATTTGTTTTTGCTAAATTTACTCCAAAGCTCTTTGATTCCAGTCCTTGCTTCCATACCTAAAACTTCTCTAATTCTACAAAGTGTAAATATGTTGAGGGAAAGATTGGGATGTGGAGTGCAAGAGAGAAGTCTGCACTGGTATGGTCATGTGATGTATATATGGATGAAGACAGTTGCATAAAGAAGTACCAATCTCTAAATGTGGAGAGAATCTGTGGAAGAGGAAGACTCAGGAGGATGTGGGACAGTATGGTGAAAAATGATCTTCAGATGTTGAGCTTCACAGAGATGACAAAGAACTGAGAAAATTGGCAATCTTCTGTGCTTGTAAAGACCTTTCTTGTTAAGTAAAATCGAGGTTGTAAAGACTCACATATACACATAAGTATACATATATATCTATATACAATAGGCTTGTTGCAATTTCCATCTATCAAAGTCACTTACAAGACTTTGGTCAGCCCAAGGTGAGAGTAGGAGTGTAATGCAGGGGGACTGAACCAGAAACCGTATGGTTGGGAAGCCAACATCTTAACCACACAGCCATACTTGCACCTCTCTTATTATTAATATCATCATCATTATTATTATTATTGAGTCAGAGAGCAGCACAAGTCATCAAAGTGACACTAGGGTAAAAACATACGAAGCCCAATACACCCACCATGACTACCCGTCTCATAAGGGTACATCAGGCACATGCATCACAACCATATGTGCATAACATGATGACCTCAAGATAAACAGCACATAACTTTGCAGGTGGGACCCAGTTACAATTTTCTTCAGGTTCAGTAACCCATCCTGCTCAAGAGGTCTCTGAATAAAGTTTAAGGATGATAAATGAAACGCCCATGTTTCTAGAGGTGAATTATTCAAACCCCGAAGAATTCCTCTCAACACATGACTATGATGCCCCCCCCCCCACTACTCCTGCTCAGGATCAGAGATGTACATATCATCAGCAAATAAGGGACATGCTCAACTGGTTAAGGTCATGCAAGTGGTAAGCAAATCTGCAGTATTGAGCAGATCATTTGCTGTGGTCCATTTTTTATGCCAATACAAAACTATGTACAGGATAATACTTCCAGTCAGTTAAGATCAGAAACCATGAGAGCCACTGTCTAGCATCGCATCATCAAAGCATGAGTTTTAACAGTATTTCTTTTTTGAGATTTATTTTTATTTCAGTAGTTTTTACCACTTCTTTTGGGGCAATATTTTGATCAGAAGGGTTTTTAACTCTTTAGTGTTCGTATTATTCTGCCAAATTTAATGCTTTTTTTATCCACATTGTTTTGAACTAATCATACTTTATGTTGTAGCTTTGAGATTTTGATGAGGTAGCTGTTAATTTTTAAAACGATATAGTAGGGTTGGTGTGAGAGACCAGATCTAGCCAGTTTGAACATAAAACAGGCAGAATACTTTTGGCCGGATATGGCTGGTTTAAATGCTAAAGGGTTAATGTCTGTTAGTGGTCATGCGGCTTTTGCTAATCCTTAATTACCATGTCAGAAGAGTTTACCTTGATCTCTTTGTCACTTTGGACAAACAAAACCCAGAAGATTTTAGCCTGGGGGCCAGGGTGGCCAGGTCATTGTCATGTGCTCTGTCTGGTACATATGTATACCACTTTTTGGCTGTTTTCACATCAAAGTGTTGGCATATTGCCCAGTGGATGTAGCTGCCAACTCAGTCATATCGGAGTATACATTCAGATTTGGCAAGGACTGAGCAGTCAAAAACGATGTGGTCAACTATCTCACTCTGCTTATTATCATCATCATCATCATCAGTAGTAGTAGTAGTATTAGTAGTAGTAGTAGTAGTAGTAGTAGTAGTAGTAGTAGTAGTAGTAGTAGTAGTAGTATAAGCAGCAGCAGCATTTCTTCTAGTTCTTTATATTCTAAGTTCAAATGCAACCAAGGCCAAGTTTGCCTTTCATACTTTTGAGTTTGATGAAATAAGTACCAGCTGAGCAAATAGAGTTGATGTAAAACCAACTTCCCCACCCACCCCTCAAAACTGTTGGGTCATGTATATCCTAATTTTAGGATAGATACAGCAATTACTTAGGTGATATAAAATAGTTTGAGGCAAGAAAGGCATGCATCTCTAAAACACTGCCCTCAAAAAGGAATTATGACTAGTATGTCATCAGATTAGCAAACCTAATCTTCACTTTAGCAAGAAAACAGTTTTAAAGCATTTGATGATGATGATGATGATGAGTGACATGTTTATAAGAAAGCATTAGTTTCATTTTTTAATTTTGGTTCAAATTTCCTTTCGTCCTTTTTATACTCTGTTAATCTAATGTCTTAAACTCTATACAGATTTAAACTAACTATAGAGAAAATAGCTATATTTTACAGATTGAATGTTTTAGTGAAGAAACTCTGCTTTCACTCATTCAGAAGCTCATCAGACTAAGTTAGGAAAAGCAAAACTTTCTTTAAACACTAAAACTGAAAAATATAAGTATATGTATGCATGTATGTATGTATGTATGTATGTATGTATGTATGTTGTATGTATGTATGTATGTATGTATGTATGTATGTATAATGCTTCCAATCTATTTACAAAATATTCTGTATTCAATAGCAGGCCTCTTTTATAATTGTAGACTAACAAGATTACTGGATTAGAACACTTTATATATATATGTGTGTGTGGTGTGTGTGTGTGTGTATTATATGTATATATGTATATATATGTATGCATGTATGTATGTATGTATGTATAAATATATGCATACATACATACATACATACATACATACATACATATATATGCACGTGTGTATTTTCATATATGCATACATATACTAAATACTGGATCATTATTGAGGATTCTTTTGGGGCATCTTTTAGTACACTGCAATTTCATGTTTCATCTTATTTATCTTTTAAAAATCTATCTAAAATGCACAGATACACTTCCTTTCAATATTTCTGCCTCATCCTACTTCTGACAATACATGAAGTTGTCTTGTAAGAACACCAGGAAACCGATGGTACTCCGCACCATCAAAAATAATTAAATGAAGTTTGAGAAGAACTTCAAACTCACAAACGTCTCCAAATATATTTTAGTACTCAATACAAAATAGATATTGAGTAAAGGTATAAAAAAATTAAATGCACAAATAACGCTTAATTAAGTCTATTAATAATTAAAAATTAAAATGACAATGTGGAGATCAACATTATGGAATATACTGATATCTTACATAAATACAAAGTAACAAATTTTTAGGGAAGGGGTCAGTTAGTTATATCATGTTTGTATTTAACCGGTTCTTGTTTAATCAAACACCTATAAGGATAAAAGGCCAAAGTTAGCAGTTGCTTAAACTGAACTTACAATGTGAAAACATGAACAAAATGCCAGAAAGCATTTTACAGTTCTATATTTAAGAGATGAGGAACTATGTACATTATTTACATTATTTACATTATTTACATTTGACGGATATTTGTCCTCATCTTTTTTTTTGTTAACACGTTTCGGCTGATATACCCTCCAGCCTTCATCAGGTGTCTTGGGGAAATTTCGAACCTAGGTTCTCATTCCTAAGGTTTTTTTTCAATATTGTTGTTGTTGTTATTATTATTATTATTGTTGTTGTTGTTGTTGTTGTTATTGTTGTTATTATCATCATCATCATCATCATCATCATTATTATTATTATTATGTGGTTACAAAGTGAGCTTCTTAACCACACAGCCTTGTCTGCAAGAAATATTCGCAAATTCGATGACTGGCACCAGTTCCAGTGGAGCGCTAAGAGCACCATCCAAGAGTGATCACTGCCAGAGCAGCTGACTGGCTTCCATACCAGTGGCACGCAAAAAGCACCATTCAAACATGATTGTTATCAGCATTGCCTTACTGGCCCTTGGATATATATATATATGGTGGCAAATGAAAAACATTCGAGCGAGGTCATTGCCAGTGCTGCTGGACTGGCTCCTGTGCAGGTGGCACATAAAAAAACCCACTTGAGCATGGCCGTTGCCAGTACCACCTGACTGGCCCTCATGCTGGTGGCACATAAAAGCACCCACTACACTCCCAAAGTGGTTGGTGTTATGAAGGGCATCCAGCTGTAGAAACTCTGCCAAATCAGATTGGAGCCTGGTGCAGCCATCTGGTTCGCCAGTCCTCAGTCAAACCATCCAACCCATGCTAGCATGGAAAGTGGACGTTAAACAATGATGTTGATGATGATGATGAGGAGGAGGAGGAGGAGGAAGAGGAGGGAAGGGGATAGGAGGAGGAGGAGGAATTTTGGTTCAAGGCCAGCAATTTGTTGGCGAAAAGTTAATTGATTTAATCATCCTCAGTATTTCACTGGTACTTAATTTTCTTGACCCCAGAGGGATAAAAGACAAAGTTGGTCTCAAAAGGATTTGAATTGAGACATTATAAAAAGCTGGAACAAATTCGATAAGGTATTTCATCCAATGCTTTAATGATTGCATTAATCTGCCACTCTTAACATCGTGGAAAAATAGCAGCAATAACAAAACTTTCATTGTTTGAAACACCCTTTCTATTTGCCAGTCTCAGAATGGTATCCAAACATTCCAGCTTGAGAAAAATAAAGTTTTAAGTCAATAAAGGAAAGTAATGTTTCCCATTTCTGTTTGAGGTCCAAGCAAAGCAAGCAATATACATAGGGAGAGTTTATGAAAAAAGCAAAAGATGAAGACAGGTGGTGTACAAAACAAACAGATGTATTAGTATAACACTCAGGAATAGAAAAAGTCTTTCACGTTTTGAGCCTACACTCTTCTACAGAAAGGGACACACAAAAAACAAGGAGAGAAAAAAATGTGTGTAGTGGCTAACGATCTATCATTGCATCTGACCATCATGGCGTCTGACCAAACAATATATACATCAACTTAAGTAACTGAGGCTTAAACCAGTGCTGAGTAAGAATGTAAATGATTTTGGGGAGATTACTGGAAAGAATCTATCAAGAAGGAACCAAATTTATGATACTTGAAATAAAAAAACAAAGAATTTATAAAGATATCAGTATATGCAAATTATACCAGTAATTAAGCCATTATTACATGCTGTGTTAAGGTGGTGAGCTTGCAGAGTATTTAGCATGCTGGACAAAATGGTTAACGGTATTTCACCCATCAAGGTGGCAAGTTGGCAGAAACGTTAGCACGCTGAGCAAAATGCGTAGCGGTATTCCGTCAGCCGCTACGTTCTGAGTTCAAATTCCGCCGAGATCGACTTTGCCTTTCATCCTTTTGGGGTCGATTAAATAAGTACCAGTTATGCACTGGTGTCGATATAATCGACTTAATCCGTTTGTCTGTCCTTGTTTGTCCTCTCTGCGTTTAGCCCCTTGTGGGTAGTAAAGAAATAGGTATTTCACCCGTCACTACATTCTGAGTTCAAATTCCATTGAGGTACACTTTGCCTTTCATCCTTTCGGGGGTCGATAAATCATGTACCAATGAAACACTGGGGTTGATGTAATCAACTAGTCCCTTCCCCAAAAATTTCAGGCCTTGCGCCTTTAGTAGAAAGGATTATTGCATGCCATGTTGATCTGAGCTTCACTGTAACTCAATGATGTTTTTATTCTCCTAATCTAATTAAATGTAAGTAAACACTTTTTATTGATGGTGCTCTATTGTCTGGGCATAAAGTTCCCCCAACATAGACCCAGTGTATATTTTACCAACCCTATCACAATAAGGAATTGACAGCATTGATTATATATAATCAACTGGCAGACATATATATTTATATATATAAATATTATAATATATATATATGTATATGTATATATTACAAGTAATATTATCCTGTTCATTAATTTGTCAGTATTAGTAGAAAAGAATGTGTGTGTGTGTGTGTGTGTGTGTGTGTGTGTGTGTGTGTGTGTGTGTGTGTGTGTGTGTGTGTGTGCATGCACATGCACTTGTGTGTGTGTGTTCAGTCCCACTGCATGGCACCTTCTATTATAGCCTTGGGCCAAAGCCTTGTGAGTGGATTTGGTAGACAGAAACTGAAAGAAGACCGTTGTATATATATATATATATATATATAATGTATGCGTGTTTGTGTGTCTGTCCCCTCAACATCGCTTGACAACCGATGCTGGTGTGTTTATGTTCCCATAACTTAGCAGTTTGACAAAAGAGACCGATAGAATAAGTACTAGGCTTACAAAGAATAAGTCCTGGGGTCGATTTGTTCAACTAAAGGCGGTGCTCCAGCATGGCTGCAGTCAAATGACTGAAACAAGTAAAAGAGTAAAAGATAGAGTATAGCTTCGAATCTCTACTGTGTTATGGATATCCAAAATCTTCCTGCGTGGATCTCATCTTATAATATCATTGCATTGTATAAATCTCTTTTGAATGGTGCATTTACATTGCATGAGTTTCATCTCTGTGATATCAATGCATTATATGGATCTTGTCTGTGTAATATAATTTGCATTTCTTGGATCTCATTGGTGTGGTATTATCACAGTGGGTGAAGAAACCTATTTTATGAGTTACTTCATTCACTACTATCTAAAATATGACACTCTGGGAAACAAAGTTGTCTTACTTCACATATAAATTTATATCAGGTGGAAAAATTTGAAAAATCCATTGAATTTAATGAGACTAAGAGAAAGCTACTCAACGGTGGATATTCTGTCATTAATTAATGTTACTGAGGCAGCTACTGAAGCAAATGTGATTATATAGATCATTATCTCTGCAACTTATTGTCTGGAAGATTTCTGATCTCTGATATATTACAGCATGCTGCCTAGAACTTAGTGTCATATGTTCTAGATTATCTAGAACAAGTGTAATCAGCATTTCACTGAAGTTTAACTTGTTAGGAACTTTCTAGAATTTTATAGAATTTTCATTTATCATGTCTTGCAAACAACTTGCACATGCAAGTGCTACCAGTTAAAAGCTCCGTATATCGGAAGCTAGCAAGTGTATGGGGTCATCAGGAGAGAATGCGCGCCGTTTCGGGGCCTACCTCTCGACAGCATCAATGCGCACCGGCCCCCCTCACTGATATGAGGCCCCGCTCGCTAGATCAGCTGGTTATGAAGAACTCAATATAAAATATGTGATTAGTTTATTTCAAGCAAAATATTGCTGCATTATTGTAGAAGCAGAAGCTGTGCCCAATTTGGTGTGAAGGCTGAATGTATAACAGGACTGAAAAAACATGCTATTGTGTTACCCAAAAGAACTGGGACATTTTCTGGTAACATCACTGCTACCAAGCACCACTGCAAGGAGAGCTGTTGTTGAAAGGTACCAAAAATCACTGTGATTTCTGGTGGACGGCTGATGAAGGGAATTTTCCTTAGTGTAAGATGTATGTAAAATAAAGATGTAAATGACGTAGATAATATTAGTGTACATAGAACAGAAATGGAATCTGACAGTTTAGTCTTTCTCATAATGGTGACTTATGAGATGTTGGTGGTACTTCCACTAGTGAACAGCCACTTTTTAGCATGTAACTGTACTGGAACCACCAATCGTCTTCATTCATTTTCATAGTCAATTAGCAGTATACTGACAGGAGAAGTAAACAATGTAAGTTTCCTGTCTCCCTCAATGTTATTAGCAATAAAATGAAATGGTTTGGGACAAAAATTTCAATTGCATTTCAAAGTCATTTCATCAGGGGTTTGCCTCAACTCTATAAGGGTTTATTTCTAATGGTTTGATCAGAGATAGGAAATATTTATCAGGGCTTCCATGAGAGGGTGTTTCAGCTTCATAGAAAATAATGCCTTTATTTTTCCATGAGCACTAAGGATTCTACATATACCCAGAAAACAAGTTTTGTTGACTTTGAAATATTTGATTACCAGATGATTTGAAGCATGTTAGGCACTCCCTTACATGTCAGAAACTTAAAAACGCAGGACCCAAAGTGTCTGAAATCACTGACTTCTGTGAATTGATGTTGGAACAAATTATCAGATGGCTTTCATCCTCATTGATGGTCTTGTACACTCAATCTTGTTTGCATTGAGAACCGGACCAACATTGGCCAAAGTGCCTCTCAGTTGCAGCTACTTGAAAAAGAATAAGTCTTGGGGTCGATTTGCTTGACTAAAGGCAGTGCTCCAGCATGGCTGCAGTCAAATGGTTGAAACAAGTAAAAGAGTAAAAGAGAGAGTATAGCTTCGAATCTCTACTGTGTTATGGATATCCAAAATCTTCCTGCATGGATCTCATCTTATAATATCATTGCATTGTATAAATCTCATCTGGATGGTGCATTTGCATTGCATGAGTTTCATCTGGAGGGGTAAATTATCCTCAGACTAGAGACATGGCCCAAATACTTACAATAGAGCAGATTCTGCTAAAGATTACCAAGGACCATTTAGTGGTGTTGAAATGAGCAACAGACTAAGTCTGCTATCCACTGCTTAAAAAATGCACAGTTGAAAGTCAAACTTACCAAAATTTCAATGTAGAAATTTGCAACTTCATGAATGAAAAAATATATATTCCTATTGCATGTGATTTTGTTTAGTATTAGTTACAATTTTTTTGTTTTTAGTTTATAAGAAAAAATTATTGGTTTTCAAAAATTGATTATAGAAGCAGTTGAAAATGTTACTTATAAGAGCCATATAGTCTTTATCAATGTTAAACACAACTCCTATGTTAGAAAGCTAATCAAGTACCTATTTCTTTATTACCCACAAGGGGCTGAACATAGAGGGGACAAACATGGACAGACATAGGTATTAAGTCGATTATATCGACCCCAGTGCTTAACTGGTACTTAATTTATCGACCCCGAAAGGATGAAAGGCAAAGTCGAACTCGGCAGAATTTGAACTCACAACGTAACGGCAGACGAAATACCGCTAAGCATTTCGCCCGACGTGCTAATGATTCTGCTAGCTCGCCGCCTTAAGCTAATCAAGTACCCCATGAATAAAATAAACAGCTGTGTTTTATATAATTTGTGATAAGCTTCATAGAGTGGAATATTCAAGTTAGCTCCCAGCATACCAAGTCTATGACACAGTTTTTTGTTGTTTTTTTTGTGGATTTTTTTTTTCCTGAGTTGTAGCTGACTCCATGTACATCATCACAGTTCTTGAGAAATGCATGTGCGATACAATTCCCATTTCTTTTGAATCTAAAATCAACAGAGCTGATCCTGTTACTGACAGAGGCTTTTGATCACATAAAGGTCTAGCAATTGACTCTATTTATTGGACTTGTACATGGGATAAATAAATAAATAAATAAATAAATAATACCATTATCTTTTATATGATTTAGAAAGGAAAAAGCTAAAAGTAACAGACATTGATTTTTATTAGAAAATACAAATATGAACAAACTACATATTTTATTTGAAGCCACTTTTTTTCCTTCCTATGAAAGCTTTTATTTGTTTGAATTGCTTCAAATAAAACAGCAATCAGATTTTAGTTTTTGTGGGTCTTGTCCCTTAAAATTTATATAAATTCTCAACAGAATCCAATATTACTTTGCTAATACATTGGAATCTATTTTAATGAACCTACATTAATAATCAGTATAATCTTTTATCGGTAAAACACTGGTAGCAATGCTTTTATGCCACGCAGTATGGGGTTTTGACTTCTATATGGATTTTTTGGCGTTCAATTATCGGATAAGCTAATGACTTCGCCGTATTTAATTATTATTTTTTGATAACATATTGGTTAATTGATGTATTTGGGTCAATTAAATCAACGTTTCCCAGAGTTATTACTATGTACTATTAATATATTCAGCTGAAATAGTAGAGGAACAGACTAGCTGATTTATTTGCCAACAACCTTTCCGACAACTATATTTTCTCTCCCTCTCTCTTTCTCTCTCACTCTCTCTCTCTCTTCTCTCACTTCCTTTCAAACAAAAGACAAGAGCCCAAAGCCTTATATTTTTCACCCCCTCACAGCAATTAAACTTATTAAATTTTGACATAAACTCCCCATATGTATATTAATTACTATCACTTCAGACCACAGCCTGTTTCCATGGATTCCAGATGTTACTCCACTTAATTTATACATTCTAATTTTTATGCTTCATTGTCTGAAGTTCAAACTCTATTGAGACCAATTTCACCTTTCAACTTTCCTTGGTAAATAAGAATAATATCAGTAAGTTGTGGGGAAGGGGGCAGAAAAATGACATTTTATCTGGGAGAGAAAATACATTTTTTTCTAGTTTTTTTTGTCAACTCTCACACAAAAGAAGAGTTCATAAGCATTCAGTTCTTTTCCTCTCCTGCAGAATACAATCTTATCCAAACTCACAAACTATCATTGTTTTAACCACAGGCTACCCCAAGTTTTCTTAGATTCCATCAGCAATTCTTTTATTTTTTTACTTGCTTTAGTCATTTGACTGTCGCCATGTTGGAGCACTACCTTTTAGTTGAAGTAATTGACCCCCAGGACTTATTCTTTGTAAGCCTGATACTTATTCTATCAGTCTCTTTTGCTGAACTGTCAAGTTACAAGGAGATACACACACCAACATCAGTCGTCAAGCGATGGTGGTAGGGAAATATACAGACACCAAGACACATGCATATATATATATATATGTATATATATATATATATATAATATATATATATATATAATATATATATATATATATATATATTATATATATATATATATATATATATATATCTGACAGGCTTCTTTTCAGTTTCCGTCTACTAAATCTATTCACAAGGCTGTGCCACACAGTGGGACTGAACCTAGAACATGTGATTGCGAAGCAAGCTTCTTACCACACAGTCATGCACTTATTTTATCAACACACTAGATTCAATGTATTTTATCAAAAGAGGGTTCAAATAAAAAAGTCATTAGAACTTCAAATGTAATGCCTTGTGGTAGTTGTTCCAGCTCTCTGTTTTCTGAATTCAAATCCTACCAAGATCAAGTTTGCCATTCATATTTTTCAGGGTTGATAAAATAAAACATCAGTTCAGTGTAGGGATCAGTTTAATTAACTTACACATTCCCTAAATGTCTGGCCTTGTACCTATCTTTTTTGCTTTTAACTTTCATCATCATCATCGTTTAACGTCCGTTTTCCGCACTAGTACGGGTTGGACGGTTCGACTGGGGTCTGGGAAGCCAGGGGCTGCACCAGGCTCCAGTCCGATCTGGCAGAGTTTCTACAGCTGGATGCCCTTCCTAACGCCAACCACTCCGCGAGTGTAGTGGGTGCTTTTTATGTGCCACCTGCACAGGTGCCAGGGGGGTCCGACATCGGCCACGATCGGTTGGAGCTTTTAACGTGCCACCGGCACGGAAGCCAGCCAAGGCGGTGCTGGCAATGGCCACGTTCGGATGGTGCTTTTTATGTGCCACTGGCACAGAAGCCAGTCGGGGCGGCGCTGGCATCGGCCACGGTCAGATGGTGCTTTTTATGTGCCCTACCTATTTCAGTCATTAGACAGTGGCCATGCTGGGGCACTACCTTGAAGAATTTTTAGTTGAATGAATCAACCCCAGTACTTTTAATTTTGCAGATCCACTAACAGAGATAAGGCGAGCTAGCAGAAGCGTTAGCATGCTGGGTGAAGTGCTTAGCAGTATTTCATCAGCCGTTACATTCTGAGATCAAATTCCGCCGAGGTCGACTTTGCCTTTCATCCTTTCGGGGTCGATAAATTAAGTACCAGTTATGCACTCGGGTCGATGTAATCGACTTAATCCCTTTCTCTGTCCTTGTTTGTCCCCTCTGTGTATAGCCCCTTGTGGGCAATAAAGAAATAAGAACTACTAACAGAGATAAACAAACCAACACCAGTTGTGAAGTGGTGGTAGTGGTGGTGGTGGGACAAATACACACATACACACATATGTAAACAGTATATATACGATGGGCTCCTTTCAGTTTCCATCTACCATATTCACTCACAAGGCTTTTGGTCAACCTGAGGCTATAGAAAAAGACACTTGCTCAAGGTGTCACTTAGAAATAATTAGATGCCAGGTGTTATGGTGAGTTGCATTCTTGGAACAGTTAATTCTCTTTATAGGCTTCATGCCCTCTTTTTAAGAAGTTCAACATAATCCTCTTCTTCATAATAAAGATCTTCTTATATGCATTATGTGTTGAGTCTGTTGTTGTTTAACCCCTGGCCAATGTAGGCCTATGATCACTATCATTTTGTGACCATAGCATTTATCAATTAAGGTATAGTGTATGGTCACACTCTTGTACTTTTATTTTATTCTCTTACTGTGTCTGGAGAAAGGGACTGTGACCTTAACCTTTCAAGCATATCTCGCCTCTCTCCACACTCCACCCTACCAACACCCCACCCACTGCACAAGACTGGTGAAGATAAATGCCATCAATTTTTCCCTTGAACATTTGTGAGTCAATATCTGAGAAGAAAGATGTAAGTAAGGAGAGAATTCCAGCAGGATGGCAATCGTATAATCTGATTTACCTACTATTTCTAGTAGGTAAATGCTATTTCTAGTTGCCAATGGTATAATGTGATTTGGCTACTATTTCTAGCAATTAAATTGACTGAAGAGCAGGTTTGTGAGAAATTTTTGTTATACCTGGGTTAATTTGCAAATATGTAGGAACCTGTGAAAGCAGAGATAAACTTTGAATCTTTAATTTTACAAATTCATAGATATGTACTTACTTGTACTTGTGGCGACATTCACCCTGGGCGGGTTGATTCGGCTTCTTATACCATGGAAGAAGTTTCGTGGGAATATGTGGATTTCACAAGCGGTCCCCAACAATCCCGCATGTGGAGACATCCTGTTTGCTGCAGATTGTCCGCAGACGCAGGGACAGAACGACTGAGGAGCCGCTGGTTGCCGAAACAGACACTGGTTGCCCTAATACCACTCAGTGTCAGACTAATCCGCCTTGGGTGGCCCTACCAGGAACCAAAGCTCCCGACGGCATAGCTCTGACACTACCCATTGCCAGTGTCCCCGCCACGGTGAGGAGGGGATGAACTTTGGGGATATGCAACTTAAATTAAATGAAAAAATGAAATGCTTTGGTTTAATGCTTAAGTAATTTATTTTCATGTGGATTTTAAGAGATTACATGTGTATGTGGTTTCAAATTTGAATTTTTATCTTTTTTCTTTCCATGAACACCAGGATTTGCAAGGCCGAAACTTAATCCATTAGCATTCGGATTATTCTCTCAAATGTAATCGCTCTTTTTCTTTTTTTCACTTGCTTCAGTCATTTTGTCTGTCCTTGTTTGTCCTCTCTGTGTTTAGCCCCTTGGGGGTAGTAAAGAAATAGGTATGTAGCAGGTCAGTAGAAATGAGTTTAGAATTCTGAAATTTCTCTGTAATGCAAAGATCACATTTCCTGCACCCATATGTAAATGTGTTCCTTTCATTTCTTGCACTTCTAATTAAAATTTGAAAATACAAGTGTCATCTTGGGAAGTATCAGCTTGAAACTTCTTAACAACAAGAAACTTTTTCAATGTCAAACTTCATATAAATATGAAATATATTTCCATCACTAATTTCCATCACAACTGTCCATACACTGAAGCACAGCAAATGATGAAGTTCCATGTGATACAATGTGTATGTGAATGCATGCATATTTATTTATTGATTTAATACCCATTTTTCATGCTAGCACAGATTGAACAAAGACATTTTATTATTGGGTGCTCATTCTGTTACTAACCCTGACACATTTTTCAAGCAAAGTATTTTCATTTGACTTGTCCTCAAAAGTGTTGAGCTGCAGGACAATTTATTGATAGAGAATTGTCAACATAGTGTCATTGCTTTTGCTCAAGTAATTTCCTACAAAGACATTGCAAAATTTAAACATTCACACCTTTACACAGTATGCATACATTCATGCATAAATAAATTTATATATATATATATATATATATGCACATATACCTGTACATGTATATATACATATATATATGCATATATGTATATATATATATATATATATATATATATATATATGTTTGTTGAAATGGAAAGATGAATTATCTTGTTACGGATTATTCAAAAGTTGAAACATGTGTAGAATGTAATAAAAGGAATTCTGTAGAATCTTCGTTCAGCTCCTTTTCTTCCATTCACTAATTATATATATATATATATATATTATATATATATATATATATATATGCATATATGTATATATATATATATATGTGCATATATATATATACATATATATATATATGTGCATATATGTATATATATATATATATACATATATATATATGTGCATATATGCATGTGCA
>NC_043010.1:13266517-13269017 GCF_006345805.1 Octopus sinensis
TTATTCAAGCATCTTACGATCGTTTCGCAGAAGAGTTGTCCCTATAATGAAATCCTATATTGATAAGCATTTATAGACAACCCTTCTGCTCTTCAGAGATATAAAATATGAATATTGTATATGTCGAATGATAGTTTTTTTTTTAAATTTGAAGTAAAATTGTACAATTGTACAATTTTGATAATATATTATTAAAATATATATATATATATATATATATATATATATATGATGATGATGATGATGATGATGATTGCTCGTATTAAATATATAAATACTTTAATAGTATTGATATTTTTATACAATAGAGCACTCAATATAAATTCAGTATATAATATTCTTATTGAATATATTTACCTAAAGATTTATACATGGTATTATACTAGAGAAAACACCAAACATTATACATCTAAGAACAGATTCTAGAACAATTCCAAATCATTTCAGAATTCTTCTCTTTACTGACTTATTACAACATTTCCTAAAACTAAAACACTTTCCTTTTACTACTTTACTCTTTTATTTATGAGCCAATAACAAACATGAACAATGCTATGAGCTCAATAGAAGAAGCTTCTATGTGGTCGCCAGAAATAACAGCCAAATCTCTCTTCAAATCATACCATTATCAAGAGCTGTTCCTTGACCAGTAGATGCCTGCTTCTACAGATAATAAAGCAGGTATTTTGGTACATATTATGCTAAAGTTGTACCACCCTTTCATGAGCTCGCAGTAGTCCTCAGAATTTATATACTACCTAAATCCCAGTCTGTTGTGGATTACCAGTAAGTGTTGTGCAATCTTTGATAATATCACCACATAATCAGTCTACTGTAAATCCCTGTTGAAACAGTTAACTTCCTGCTTGTCAAATGCTTAGTCTATAACTCTGCAGGGCCTTTACTGAGTACTGTTGTTCAGAGTCAGCTGAGTCCATAACTAACAAAAAAACAGGTCCGATTCTGTCTGAAAAAGCTAAATTGTTACCTATTACTTGAAATCACAGTCTCCTACCATAAAAGAAGAACAAAAGATATACTGACAGAACAATATAGTTCTCATCATCATCATCATCATCATCATCATCGTTTAACGTCTGTTTTCCATACTGGCATGGGTTGGACAGTTTGACTGGAGGATTGGCAAGCCAGTAGGCTGCGCCCGGCACCAATCTGATCTGGCAAGGTTTCTACAGCTGGATGCCCTTCTTAATGCCAACCACGAGTGTAGTGGGTGCTTTTTATGTGCCACTGGCATGGGAGCCAGTCAGGCGGCACTGGCATTGACCACATTCAGGTGGTGCTTTTTATGTGCCACCGGCATGGGTGCCAGTCTGGTGGCACTGGCATTGGCCACAACTACAATTTCCATTTTGATTTCGATCTTGATTTGCTTTTGATTTTGGTTTTTCATTTTTGATTTTTTCTGGATATATATAAATATGAGATGGTTATGACTGACATACCTTTGATCATAGCCCTACTCAATCAGGGCTGGCTTGGGGTTAAGCAAAAACAATGATAACAAAGGATGGTATGAGATGTGACAATTGATGTATGCTATGATAAGTTGTGTGTACTTTTATATTTTGTGAGATGTGAAGATATGACAAGATATGACAAGATATGACTACTGGTGTACTTCATGAGATATGCTGACTGTTGTACTCTATGATATCTGACGACTGATGTACTTTATGAGATATGACTGCTAATGTTATGATATGGTAAGAGGATTACTAATGTATGTTATGGTAAGATATGACTACTGAAGTATTTTATGAGATGTGATGACTAATGTGACGTGATGACTAATGAGATGTGATGACTAATGAGATGTGACTGCTGAGTTATGTTATAATGAGATGTAACCGCTAGTGTTTTTTGTTAGGGTAAGATGTGATTATTGAAGTCTGTTACAATGATAGGTAACTACTGATGTAGTAATTATGAATTTTTAGACCTACAGCATACCTCAAACAATACTGTCCAAAGTGCAATTTTATAAGAGGGAAGGATATAATTTGAGATTTGGCCTAATGAGAAATTACTGCATGATGAACCATGTCACACGTGGCCTGATTCTCAATTAAAGGTTGATTATGTCTGCTTTAGGTCAAGGTTGAGTGAACTCTCACCCTCAAAGAATTTTGTCTGCATTCCAATTTGTCATTTGTCCATTGCTGAAGTTCCTAAGTTCCATTATAAAGAATATTGGTTTAGTCCTTAAGACACCAGCAGTAATTTGCTATAATCATGGCTGTGTGGTAAAAAGTTTGCTTCCAAACCACATGGTTTGGGGTTCAGTCCCAATGTGTGGCACCTTAGATAAGTGTGAGTGGATTTGGTATACAGAAACTAAAAGAAGCCTGTTGTATATATATATATATATATTTGTGTTTTTGTGTATGTGTTTCTTTGTGTCAGAGTTTCTCCACCACTACCATCACTTGACAACCAGTGTTGGTGTGTTTATATCCCTGTACATTAGTAGTCAGCA
>NC_043010.1:13274017-13281517 GCF_006345805.1 Octopus sinensis
AGAAAAAAGTGGTTATGTGGTTAAGATGCTTGCTTTTTAACCATATGGCTTGGAGTTCAGTCCCAGTGTACAGCACCTTGGGCAAGTGTCTTCCTCTATAGCCCCAGGTCAAGCAATGTCATGCGAGTGAATTTGGTTGAGTGAAACTGTGTGGAAGCTATGCATATACATACATGTGTGAGAGTGTGTGTGTATGTTTGTGTTTGTGTTTGTCCCACCACCACCACTTGACAACCATTGTTGGTTTGTTAACATCCTGTAACTCACTGATTCAGCAAAAGAGACCAATAGAATAAGTAACAAACTTTAAAAAAACAAGTAAAGTACTGGAATCAACTTTTTTTTTATTATTAAACTCATCAAGGTGGTGCCCCAGCATGGCCACAGTCCAATGACTGAAACAAGCTAACGATTAAAATTCATTTCAAGCCGGAAGAAATCCCTACACAATATTTGATGTGATGAAGAATAGTGGAGTTAACAGAAATAAAAGAGATTCTTTCTATATTCTTAGTTCAAGCTCAGTTCATTCTTGCCTTCTTTACATCCAAGGTCAATAAAATAAACAAAGTAAATATTCCTAAAACATTTAGTATATTTTTGTCTTATTTCATGTCACAATAATTTAGCAAACTATAGTACAATTGGCATTGGTTACAGGTTTGCTATAGGCCGATCACTGATTTGCTGCAATTCTAACAGCAAGAGTAACCAGGAAGTGTCCATAAACTGGTACAAAACAATTATTACAATGGACTTGAATGGCATCAGTTTTTGTGCATCCCTGTTGATGTTTAGACCCTTTAATAATATACATCAGTAAAAGACATATAAATATTACAGTCATACACAGACATGCATTGCTCGATATATATGTCATCACCATCATTATCCTTTAACGTCTGTTACCTGTGCTGGCATGGGTTAGACGGTTTGACAGGAGCTGGCTAGACAAAAGACTGCACCAGGCTTCACTGTCAGTTTTTGCAGGGGTTTTACAGCTGGCTCTCTTTCTTAACACCCACCTTACAAAATGGACTGGGTGCTTTTTACACGGCCTACTTTTAGCATGTATGTATGTATGTATGTATGTATGTATGTATGTATGTATGTGTGTATGTATGTATGTATGTATGTATGTATGTATGTATGTATGTGTGTATGTATGTATGTATGTATGTGTGTATGTATATAGGGGGAGAATTCACAAAAAAAAACAAAAAATGAAGACAGGTGGTGTACAAAACAAACAGATGTGTTAGTATAATGCTCAGGAAGTGAAAATGTCTTTAACATTTCGAGCCTATGCTCTTCCACAGAAAGGAACACAGAAAGAAACAAGGAGAGAAAATAAAGAATGTGTAGTGGCTAGCGATCTATCATGGCGAAGGCCAGACAGTATGTACATATGTGTGTGTATGTATGCCTGTATGTGTGTGTGTATATGTATGTATACATTTTCCTACAATCAAATTCCATTGACAAAGTATTGGTCAATTTGAGACAACAGCAAAAGACAACTCCTTAAGTTAATGCATAGAGGGAATCAAGCCTAGCACCACCTGGTCACAGAATGTATCATACATCCATAAAGAAGCAGTGTAAAAACTCAGACAATCCAAAGGAGTAATATCATCACCATCATCATCATCATCAACATTTAATACACATATACATAGCACTTACTGATCAGAGAAAGAGCAAAAGAAACCGATGCAGATTCTCTAAATCCAGTCTATTAGTTGCACAGTGGAAATTTGTAAGACATTCCCAAAATTCTCCATCTGAAATCCTTATGTAAATAGCTGCATACACTTGGGTGTATGCATCGGCAGTTCAACCCAACATGCCAACTCAACCATATATTTACAAACACCAGGAACTCTCTTAACTCAAAAAGTCTCATCACTTTGTTAGCGACTGACTTGAATTCTCCCAAGAACTTGAATAAAACTCAAGCAAAAACATACATACAGATAGACAGGCAAGCAGGCCGACAGACGGACATATTCTTTAACAAGAACAGTATTGGCAGTAACTTCAAAGATTCAGCCAGCTAAACTATCATCAGACTGTGGTGCATTTGAGTTCATCTTGACTTTATATAGTCTCTGTTAAGTTAAATTTTTCTATTGTAAGCTGAGTTCTGTCGAATAGTAATTAGGTGGTTCTGATGGTAAGATATTATGGAGGATTTTTATTGATTAAATTTGGGGATGTGCTTTTGTTTAGAATTTATTCATGCATGTAGAAATTTGTACTCAGGTGTGTATATTTAGGTGTATAAATGTGTATATACATGTATATGCCCCTATAACATTTGTTGATGTATATCAATGAAGATAAACTCTATTGAGAAAATTGAAATACCTTTATTTTGGGAATGGGGTCCTTTGATATATTTATTTTGTATCAAGTTGCAATCACTCCCTTGTCATATTTGTCATCAGAAATTGCAGTGAATCATGATTAGCCTGTTGGAAACCTGTAACCAATGCTACAATGTGTCTGGACCAAAAACCATGTCTTTAGGGTCCAAACTTCTTACCACACAGTTACATCTGCATTTGATCCTACGTGTATATGCAGCAAATCACCAATGTCATAACAGAATCAGAAAAAATGCTTTGTGATCTTTATTCCGGCTCTTAACACTCTGAGCTCAAATCCAGCCACAGCAATTTGATCTTGGGGGTGAGGGGATCAATAAAGTCCAGTCTAGAACTGAGACCAATTCTTCTCTCTTTCTCTTCTGGAACACATCATTTATGGTCAACCCTAAAGAAGGATAGGCTCCACCAAGTTTAGATTCATTAAGTAAACTATAGGCCATGACAGTAACCTTATGACTGTCAGGAGTTCATGACCCAATTTAGGAGAAGGCTAAGCGGATAATATTTTGTACCAAAAAACAAAGAAATGACATCTGTAGATTTTATTTGGCCATTTGTCTGTTTCAAAGCTTATGAAATAAGCAGAAATTGAATGACAAATGTGAGCATCACTGGATTAAATTCTTTGTCATATTTAGTTCTATTTGGAATTGCAAAAATACCTGTCAGGTATTGTGTTCCAATTCTTCTCTCTTTTTCCCTGGAAGAAATTAACTGTGATCAAACCTAGAATCACCCAGGTTTAGTTGCATGAGGCATACTGCAGATTACACCAGCATCCTTAGAACACTCATCAAAAGTGGAAGATTCAGAGCAAGGCAAAGCCTAATTGTGTGATACTTTGCATAATAGTTCATCAGTGGAGGTGCAATGGCCCAGTGGTTAGGGCAGCGGACTCGGGTCATAGGATCGTGGTTTCGATTCCCAGACCAGGCATTGTGAGTGTTTATTGAGCGAAAACACCTAAAAGCTCCACGAGGCTCTGGCAGGGGATGGTGGTGATCCCTGCTGTACTCTTTCACCACAACTTTCTCTCACTCTTACTTCCTGTTTCTGTTGTACCTGTATTTCAAGGGGCCAGCCTTGTCACTCTCTGTGTTACGCTGAATATCCCCGAGAACTACGTTAAGGGTACACATGTCTGTGGAGTGCTCAGCCACTTACACGTTAATTTCACGAGTAGGCTGTTCCGTTGATTCGGATCAACTGGAACCCTCGTCGTCGTAACTAACGGAGTGCTTCCCTCCCTTTAATAGTTCATCAACAAACAGGAAGAACAAGTCCTGGAGATTTGACTTCATCTTCAATCCATTCCATGAGTAATAAAGTGTGATGAAAGTGATCCAGAAGTGTAACATTGCTGGATTAAAGGTTTTATCGAATTGAACCAGCCAGGACCCCTGGACTGGTGGTACATAGAAAGCACTATCCGACTCGTGGCCGATGCCAGCGCCGCCTCGACTGGCTTCCGTGCCGGTGGCACGTAAAATGCACCAATCCGACCGTGGCCGTTGCCAGCCTCGCCTGGCACCTGTGCAGGTGGCACGTAAAAAGCACCCACTACACTCACGGAGTGGTTGGCATTAAGAAGGGCATCCAGCTGTAGAAACACTGCCAGATCAGACTGGAGCCTGGTGCAGCCTTCTGGCTTCCCAGATCCCCGGTCGAACCGTCCAACCCATGCTAGCATGGAGAACGAACGTTAAACGATGATGATAATGATGATGATATTTATGCCTCTTTTTTTCTCAGTGTCTAAACTTGATTTTTTTTATTCCTTTGGTGTTGATAAAGGTGTTGTACCATTGTGAACAATAACTTACTCTTTAAATATTTTTCGCCAGTTTTCACCACTACCTAGCACCACCCAGAAGGAATTCCTGAATAGTTACTGGATTTGATTGAAATAGCAGTTAAATCTCTTCTAATTACACCCTACTGTCTTAAAAAATGGGAAAAAGAAACATATAATGTGATCTTAAATATACCAAAAAAAAAAAAACAATGGAGTACCTTTGGACATAAGTCCTCTCAACCAAGGTTGATATGGAGTTAAAAAATCAAATAAAACAAACCACATCTGTTTTGAATTAGTTACATTTGACAACTGTTGCCATCTGTACAGATTCGCATATTTCGGTCATATTATGTGGAGAAAATCCCTGGAGAAGGACATCATGCTCGGAATGGTCAGCGGCAAGAGAGGAAGAGGCCGACCAAGAACCCGCTGGCTTGACACCATCAAGAGGGATACCGGAATGGACATAGCCAATCTGAAAGAAGCGGCCCAGGATAGAACTGACTGGAGGACACTGATCCAACGAGTGACCGAGAGTCGACTTCAACTGAGCGGTTAGAGAGAGAGAGAGAGAGAGAGAGAGAGAGAGCCATCTGTAATTCAAGGAGTGAATTATCCAGCATTGTTGTATTTCAAATTTCAGAAGTTGTTGACAAATAGAATAATTTCACCCACCATTGTTAGATCAAGGTCATGATGACTTACAATGACAAATACTTGCCTAAGGTGCTGGATAGTGAGACCAAACCCAGCACCACTATCAAGTTGTTGTTGACTCAAAAAGTTGTTTCATCATTCATAATTCATTATTCTATTGTTTGTGATTAGCAAAACAATATAAGATAATGACATGATAACCAAAGTAAGCAATAGATCATAATTAAGTAAATAATAAACATTAATGCATTTAATTTCAAATACTTATCAAAGAAGGTAGGGAGTTTCTACAAGGCTTTTCACATTGGTAGAACTACCACTTAATTCACACCTAAGTCTCTGATGATTAAGAAGGGTTTCCAACATTGCAAAGGATTTATAAGAGCTTGCAAAACCTCTAAGTAGCTCCTGCATCATTTATTTCACCTTGATGTAAGGATGGCTGCATGGTTAAGAGGCTCACTTTGCAGGCACATGGTTTCATTATCAATCTCACTATACAACACCTTATATGTTTGCCTTCTACTATAACTTTGAGCTGATCAGTACCTTGAGAGTGAATTTTGTAGATATATATATATATATATATATATATATATATATATATATATATACATATATATACATATATATATACATGTGCTGGTGGCACGTAAAAAGCACCATCCATATGTGGCCGATGCCAGCACCACCTTGACTGACTTTCCATGCCGGTGGCACATAAAAACACCAACCGATCGTGGGCATTGCCAGCCTCCTCTGGCTCCTGTGCCGGTGGCACAAAAAAAGAACCCACTACACTCACGGAGTGGTTGGCGTTAGGAAGGGCATCCAGCTGTAGAAACATTGCCAGATCAGACAGGAGCCTGGTGCAGCCTCCTGGCTTCCCAGACCCCGGTCGAACCGTCCAACCCTTGCTAGCATGGAAAATGGACGTTAAACGATGATGATGATGATGATACACACACATACATCCTTACAAATATATATACATATATATATATGTGTGTGTGTGTGGAGGTGCGTGGCTTAGTGGTTAGGGTGTCAGCATCATGATCGTAAGATTGTGGTTTCGATTCCTGGCCCAGGCGACGTGTTGTGTTCTTGGACAAAACATTTCATTTCACGTTGCTCCAGTCCACTCAGCTGGCAAAAGTGAGTAATGCTGCGATGGACTGGTGTCCCATCCAGCTGGGGAACACATACGCCATTGAAACCGGGAAACTGGGCCCATGAGCATGGCTAGGCTTTAAAGGGTGCATTTATTATATATATAGGAAAGCACAGATGCTCCAACTAAAGAGTTTCCAACTAAGATAATTCACAATGGCCAAATTCACTTATCTGTTAAAAGTTTTGTTGAACTACAATATTTCCATATCAAAACAATCTTATTAACTTCAAACACTAGCATACTTTGATAATGAAAAAAAAACTCTTGAAAACGTCTGCTATTGTTTTTTGTTCATTTTTAATTTTAAATAAAAAGCAGTAGTTTTTTTTTTTTTACTAAATATTTGAAAGCATATACAGGTGACTTATTTTGATTATTTCATTTATGCAGGTGATTCTGATTAGTAATTGTTTTTTTTTTAATTTTATTTTATATATTTTGAAATTTATTTTTTTATATTTTTCTTTTATTTTATAAACTTTAAGATTCGAATTTTATTGAACAGTCTTGTGTAATTTATTGATAATATGTTAGTGGGGATAACAAAAAAATTGGTTCAGATCCTGACTAACATTATACTTCAAATAAAAACACAAATATATGTAAATGGAGAAAAAAAATAAAGGAGATTGTCCTGACATGTTTCACAGTTTGTTGGTCATTCTTCAGAAGACAAGTTACCCCTTCATCCTTTTGTCCACAAAGTGAACTTGCAGCATAGCACACCTTAGATCAAACATAAACAACATAAATAAGCATAGAAGTGTAATGGTTAAACTAATTTGCATGCATATTTGTTGATGTCATGATTAAATAGATAATGAATATTTGTGCAATTATGCGGTGCTCCAGCATGGCCGCAGTCAAATGACTGAAACAAATAAAAGAATAAAAGAATATAATATATATATATATAATATATATATATAATATATATATATAATATATATATATATATATATATATATAATATACATACACACACATGCATATGTATGTATATGTATGTGTGTGTGTGTGTGTGGATTTCAGATATATGATTGTGTGTTTTTAAGTAATAATTGCCAATACATATTAGCACTGGCCTCTTTGCATTCTAAAATTTATCATCATCATTTTATATTCCTTTCCAATGCTTACATGAGTCTGACAGGTTTTCTCAAGAAAAGTGTCTACCGTCATCTTCTTGAAGTTCAGTATCCTGAAATCAGCATTCACTATTTCTTCCCAGGTCTTCTTTGATCTTCGTCTGCTCCTGGTACCTTCTACTACTTAGACAACATAGTACTTCATCCTCAGATCATCATCTTCCATATGCATCCCATGTCCATAATATCAGTGGTGTCTTCCCTCTTGCATACTACAACTGATTCCTCTTAAACATATTTTTTTCACCTGTGCTCAGGTGTTCATGCACATTAACATTATACATCCAGTGGAAACTGGGCACCTCATTTCTATCCGGTCTTTGTTCATAT
>NC_043010.1:13286517-13324017 GCF_006345805.1 Octopus sinensis
GATGCCAACCAAGCCAACCAATTACACATAGATACCGCACGTTAGGAGGGACTTTTAAAGTCAAAACTACCAAAATAAACAAATTGTACCGAATGCAATCTTCGAAGCGAGTCATTTAAAAACAGGTGATATGTATCTAAATTCTGTTTTTAAATGACTCGCTTTGAAGTTTTGCATTCGGTACAATTTGTTTAATTTGGTAGTTTTGACTTTAAAAGTCCCTCCTAGCATGTGGCATCTATGTGTAATAGTGCCCTCTATATAATATATATATATATATATGTGTGTGTGTGTGTGTGTGTGTGTGTGTGTATATGTATATATATGTATCACTTAGATAACTGAGATAATGTTTCAACCCCTTTTTAAGTCAAGTTTTGTGGTATTATGGTCCACTCAAGTAGGGAGTTCTTGTTGAATAAGTTGTATCCAGATATAGGTGGCTTATCTGGTATTTCTTGAAGAAATTTGTCTAGGTTCCATTTAGAGGTAATGGGATCTTTTTCCTCTTTGATCTGTTTCAGGACAAAGTTAAATAGGGCAGGGCCCATTGAGGAACAGAAATTGTGTTTCAGTGTATTTATGTGTTGTGATTCTTAATTGGGTAGGAGACATATGGCCCGTGGTCCTAGCCTGGGATGAATTCTGAAACTAATGTTGAGGTCGTTTGGGCAATGCTGATGGTATAGACTCCACATTGTGCAAATGATCTATCGCTCACAGCAGTACTGGAGAGAATAGTGTCAATGCTTTAAGGCAGTCCCAATAATTGAGATCAGTCATGCCCTTAATTCTTTTAGTGAAGGCTTTCAGGGGTGATTCCATTTTCAAAATGTTATATATATATATATATATATAATGTTATATATATAATACTAGATAGATAGATAGATAGATAGATAGATAGATAGATAGATAGATAGATAGATAGATAGATATAAATCCTTGTAAGTATGTATATGTATATTTCATTGAGGAAAAAGTGCATATGGATTTGTAAACCAAATATAAATGTACTCAATACTTTAATCAGACTATATATTTTCTTTATTTTTTAATAATTCACAGAAATATATATATATATATAATATATATACACCACACATATAAACATATATATATACATATATATATATATATATAATATATATATATGTATATGCATACACATATGTATTCCTACAGTTATAGGAAAGTATATAAAAAATAAAAGATATTAAATTATAAAGTATTACTTGAAAATAAAATATAAAATGAAAAGTAAATGAAATATAAAAACAAATAAAATATAAAACATAAATGATACACACACACACACACACACACACACACACACAAACATATATATAATTGATGAAGTAAAATATAAAATTAAATTTTTTTAAATAAAACAAATTAAAGAATAAAATTTATAAAAATAAAGAGAAAAACAAAAAGGAATTAAGACAGAAAATGTTAGGCAAGTTACATGTCACAAGGTTGACTGTGGAAAGATGAGGGAGACACAAAGTTGGAGCTAGAGAGAGAAAGTGTATGTGGAAATGTAAAAAGGAAACTTGTTGTGAACAATCGTGAGACATGGTACAAAGAGATGCATTTTCTATTGTTACAACCAGAAATGGGGTGGGGGAAGAAAAATTGCATATACACAGCAGAAAATGAGAGAGGAAGAGGAAGTGGAAGAGAAAAAGGAAATGCATTGTAAGAAAGACTTTTGGAGATGCAAAGAAGGTAAAAGACACAGACTAAGATTGGATGCCAGTATCATGAATAGATGGATACAAGATGTAGTCCCATGTGCAAAAGTAATAATACCGCAATGCTTTATGTTAAATGAGAATTTTCTGATTGTATAGAAGAGAGAAACTTGAGGAGTATAACAAAGTTATAACAGATTAGAAATAAAATAATATACCATGCAGCGGTCTATGTGGGAATTTCATTTGCATTTCCAACAAATATGAAAATATACCTGTTTTTCATTAGCATTTAAACTATGTGAGGAAAATAGGATTTCATGCAGAATGTGTGAATATGCAATAGTTTAGGGTGGGAGATTCATTGACCTTTTAATCATATACGGTGAAAATAGCATGTAAAATTTCAATGGTTTAAAATTTGGTAGCAATAACTGGGTGATCTGGTATTTATCTGGTAGGCAGTTTGAATGTTCTCAAGAGATATTTCATCTGGCATAAACAAGCAGAAATCAAATCAAACTTCAGTATGTCAAGCAGCTGCATACATGTATTTATTGGATAAGCAAATAGAATAGTTAAATCCATTTATGCAAGAGGGTGCTGTTTCAATGACCCACCTGTCAGATCTGAAATTCTCTATGCCTCAATCATTCAGACTCCAGATGTATTTGGAGACAGTAGAGGTGTTTCTTCTTTGTCAGGCATTTGTAATATTTTGCATCTCTGTTGTCTGTAATCGAGATTTTGGTGCAATATACCATATTTTTGTAAGGCATTTATTGTTCAGTGGATAAATATTAGTAAAATTGAAGTTTCATTAAGGTGGGGGATGTAAATGTGTTAGGGTTTTTTCCTACTGAATCTAACTTTCAAAGCAGTAAAATTATCAGTACAGCTGTAACTAACTTTGACATTATTTCTGTTGAAAATCTTGTAGTAGATATATTGGGAAGTATTGTTTTATTAACCTTAGGAATGCTCATATTTAAGTTACATAGTAGATTGAACTATGTATTATATATATATATATATATATATATAATATATATATGTGTGTGTGTGTGTGTGTGTGTGTGTATGTGTGTGTGTATGTATTATATATGTGTGTATAATATATATGTGAATATGTAAATGTGTGTGTGTGTGTGTGTTCTCTTTTTTTTAATTATTTGAAGTTTTCCATTATGGAAGGAGTTGGCTTTTAACAATGACACAAAACTCCATCAGTAGAAACTTCAAGAACATGTAATAATTCTTTTTAGAAACAGTTGATCTCAAAGCAAATAAAACAACAAATAATACCATGTAAATATTGGATTGAGAACCCTTTAGATAGAAAAATTTTTTAAATTCCCATAGAATCCTACACCCATTTCCCAAAAGGAACATGTATTAATATATGTAAATATGTATGTATGTGCATGTATATTTATAACTATGCATACATATATAGACATGAGAGAGAGAAAATGGAATTTACAAGACTTTATTATTCTCCACGATTGTTTTAGCCCATCATGCATTGGCGCCCTGCAGTTGTGATGCTGTACAAACAGTTGTGGTGCATCATTGATGCAAATGTGTCTTGTCAGGTGACTAGTCAAAAGGTGCCTCATTTTTTAATCTCTCTATTGCTTATTTTGATTAGAATGCATTTCGGTAGTTGTAGTTCACTACACTTCTACACCAGAAACTGCAACTAAAAATGCATTCTAATCGAATTAAGTGAAACAGAGATTAAAAAACAAGGCACCTTTTGACTAGCTACCTGACGAGGTACCTATGCACCTATGACACACCACAATTATTTGTACAGCATCTCACTTGTGGGGCCCTCGTGCATGACGGGTCAAAATAATCATAATGAATAATAAAGAGTTTTGGGAATTCCAGTTTCTTCCTTTCATATTTTATAAACTCTATGGACATAAAGGAATTCCAGAAGTAAATTTAATAGCATTTACACCTATGCTGTTGATGATATCAGGTAACTGAATGCTGTCAATAGGCTTTAAACAGCATCCTACAAGGAGTATACCTGAATTTAAAATTATTACTTATATAGACATGGATATATTATGATGGAAAGGCATCTACAAAACATCAAAATCAGATCACAATATGAATTATCAAACATAATCATAAAACTAACAGTAAGGATACATTACAAGAAAACCTGAATTAAAAACCTCTTATTTTACACAAAACCATTTACTGTAGGCTGTAGAAAATACTTTGCATGGCCAATGTGATACACAAATTTAAATGCAAACATGAAACTGCTGTAGTTCATACTCATATAGGACACTTCCTTGCCAGCTGGACATGTGTTTACAATAAAGAGCCATCGTAGTACATTTTATAACACAGAATATGCAACAGTATTAAACAGAAAAACATTAGTTGTCAACACACTCATCTTATTTAGAATTCTACAAAAATTACAAGGTATGTAATGTATTTCTTTACTGCCCACAAGGGGCTAAACATAAAGGGGACAAACAAGAACAGACAAAGGAATTAAGTCGATTACATCGACTCCAGTGGGAAACTGGTACTTTATTTATCGACCCCGAAAGGATGAAAGGCAAAGTCGACCTCGGCGGAATTTGAACCCAGAACGTAACGACAGACGAAATACGGCTACGCATTTCGCCCGGCATGCTAACGTTTCTGCCAGCTCACCGCCCTATTACAAGGTATGTAATGGGAGCTTTATTAACAACAAATACAAACCTATATTTAAAGTACAAAGTATCATTGTCATAAACTAACAAATATTAGTAATTGCTGAAAGTTACTTGGAGTTAAATGTAAAATTTTTTAATTGGGTGATGAGGATATTATTAGTAACATGATTATTCTCAACCAGAAACTCACAATGTAGTTACTCAACCTACTAGAAATATAATCGGTATTATTCTATGAAGTGGCAGGTATCAGAAAAAGGCATCCAGCCTTCGATACTATATCAAGATGAAAATGCATGAAATATTTTCTGGTCCTGCCCAGAAGGGCAGTAACTCCAAACAGAAAATCAAAGCAAGAAAACCTAACCAGTCTATGTCATATGTTTGTATGTACATATGCATGTATATATATACAAATATATACATTTACATATATATATAATATATATATATATACGTAAATACATATATGTATATATATATATATATATATATATATATTATATATATATATATTATAATATAATATATAATATTGATATATATATATATATACATTGATGTGTGTGTGTGTGTGTGTATATATTATATATATATGATTTTGATTTTTATTTTGATTTTTCCAGTTTCAGCTTATGAGCTGTGGCCATGCTGGGCACCGCCATTATATATATATATATATATATTCTATATATACATATATATATATTGGCCTGCTCGCTTAGCCAGCGGGGTGGCATCATTCGAAGGCTAAAACAATGCAAACGCATTGTGACCAGCGATGTGTAACAACATCTGATGGTCTGGTTGGTCACATGATCACGTGATATATATATATAATATGTGTGTGTGTGTATGTGTGTATATATATATATACATATATATAATATATATATATATATATATATATATATATGTATATATATTATGTACATATAATATATATATATATATATATATATATATATATATATATGTATATATATATATATACATAAATACATATATAATACTTAACAAAAGGAAAAAAAGAGTTGTGTAATCACTTTCATTAGCTTACGGCTGTTTCTACTCTGAGAAGTGTGCAATTAAAGCTCAGTGCTCATGTATAATCCTATAGCTTCCTAGGAGTCATTTAAATGAAATGCGCTTATTGCAGAAAGCATTTAAATACATTGAATTCGTTACAGGTAAAACTAAATATGATATAAAACAGTTTGGTGGATTTGAGGATGAGACTACTATTCACACACCACACACACACACACACACATTTATATATTTATATTTTCGCACTGCCTTTCACTCTCCTTCATTTATATAGTTTTTCTTACTCAAACTTCTACCCTATCATCACTTCCTTAGATCATGCTGCTATCTTCTCCATTTATCTTTTTACTCAGCCTCCCCATTTAATTTAAATAATTTAGATACCTATAGGCGCAGGAGTGGCTGTGTGGTAAGTAGCTTGTCTACCAACCACATGGTTCCGGGTTCAGTCCCACAGCGTGGCACCTTGGGCAAGTGTCTTCTACTCTAGCCTCGGGCCGACCAAAGCCTTGTGAGTGGATTTGGTAGATGGAAACTGAAAGAAGCCCGTCATATATATATATATATATATATATATATGCGTGTGTGTGTTTGTGTGTATATGTTTGTCCCCTAGCATTGCTTGACAACCGATGCTGATGTGTTTATGTCCCCGTTACTTAGCGGTTCGGCAAAAGAGACCGATAGAATAAGTACTGGGCTTACAAAAGAATAAGTCCCGGGTTCGAGTTGCTCGATTAAAGGCGGTGCTCCAGCATGGCCACAGTCAAATGACTGAAACAAGTAAAAGAGTAAAGAGTAAAAGAGTAAAAGAGAGTATACATATTTATACCTTTATATATTTCAAAGTATTTTCCACCTTTACATTACTTTATCTAACATCATAAGCCCATTCCTTCCTTCTTACCTACTAGATTTATTCTATAACCTAACTGTGAGTCCAACAAAATACACATTCAATTTTGCATGAGTCCACATGTAAAACAGAATATATATTTTGTTGCACTTACAGTTATTGGTATATATGAATTGTTTATGTGTTTGCGTGTGTTTGTGAGTGTCTGTGTGTATATACATTTATGTATACATATATATATATCATCATCATCATCATCATTTAGCGTCCGTTTTCCATGCTAGCATGGGTTGGACGGGTCAACTGGGGTCTGTGAAGCTGGAAGGCTTCATCAGGCCCAGTCAGATCTGGCAGTGTTTCTACGGCTGGATGCCCTTCCTAATGTCAACCACTCCGTGAGTGTAGTGGGTGCTTTTTACGTGCCACCCGCACAGGTGCCAGACAGAGCTGGCAAACGGCCACGAACGGATGGTGCTTTTACGTGTCACCGGCACGGGGGCCAGACAGAGCTGGCAAACAGCCACGAATGGATGGTGCTTTTACGTGTCACCAGCACGGGGGCCAGGCGAGGCTGGCAACGAACACGAACGGATGGTGCTTTTATGTGCCACCGACACGGGGGCCAGACAGGGCTGGCAAACGGCCACGAACGGATGGTGCTTTTACGTGTCACCTGCACGGGGGCCAGGCGAGGCTGGCAATGGACACGAACGGATGGTGCTTTTACGTGCCACCGACATGGAGGCTAGACGGGGCGGCGCCAGCAACGACCACGATCAGATGGTTCGCTTAACCACAGCTGCAATTCCCACTGATGTTGATCGACCTCAATTTGGTTCTGCTTTCTGATATATGAATTGATTTTGATTTTGACTGTTCTCACTGGTCTTGCCGGGTTTTCTCACGCACAGCATACTTCCAAAGGTCTCGGTCTCTGGTCATTTCCTTGGTGAGACCTAAAGTTCGAAGGTCGTGCTTCACCACCTCGACCCAGGTTTTCCTGGGTCTACCTCTTCCACAGGTCCCCTCAACTGCCAGGGTGTGGCACTTTCGCACACAACTATCTTCAGCCATTCTCATCACATGACCATACTAGCGCAAACGTCTCTCTTGCACACAACAACTGAAGCTTCTTAGGTTCAACTTTTCTCTCAAGGTACTTACACTCTGTCGATTATGAACACTGACGTTACACATCCATCGGAGCATACTAGCTTCATTTCTTGCGAGCTTACGCAAATCCTCAGCAGTCACAGCCCAAGTTTCACTACCATGTAGCATGGCTGTATGTACACATGCATCATACAGTCTGCCTTTTACTTTGAGCGAGAGGCCTTTTGTCACCAGCAGGGGTAAGAGCTCTCTAAACTTTGCCCAGGCTATTCTTACTCTAGCAGTTACACTTTCAGCACACCCGCCCCCGCTACTGACTTGGTCACCTAGGTAACGGAAACTATCAACTACTTCTAGTTTTTCTCCCTGGAAAGTGACGGAAATTGGTCTCAGAGCATTTTCAGTGTTTATTGTTCCTGAGCAATATATATATATATATATATATATATATATATATATATATATATATACATAAATGTCAAACAACAAGAATGAGTGCTCAACACCACACTGGTGAATAAGATTTCTTTATTTGTGTATTAAAGCTATCGTTGGTTTCATGTTTGAAAAATATCTTGTGAAGATTCACAACTTTTCAGGCCAATCTGATGGAGGAATTGTGTTCATTTCCATTTTGGATGGAAACATGTGATTGGCTTGAAAAATTATTAGGATATTAAAATATTTTTTTTAACATGAAACCAATGGTAGCCTTAATACACAAATATATATGTGTGTGTGTGTATAGATATAGATATATAAAACCCCACTAGAATGGGAGAAAGTGCTAATATATGATATAAGTTATATGATGTATAAAAAATGTAACATACAAATATATATCTGTAAATATAAAACCATCCGAATTTCTGAGTACCTCATTTCTTCTAGTATAAAATACCTGTACATCATCTCCAAACATTCCAATATATATATATATATATATATATATATATACTATCTTATGAGTGCTTTATGTAAATATTCAACTGTTAGAAAAACCAAAATCTATTGACCAATGAAAAATGCAGCAATAATGAAATGTAGTTTTACACTTACCTGGATAGATGTCGGAAGGCTTCTAGATGTTGTTGAAGTAATCCATTCATTTTGTGGCTCTAATACAAAGTAGAACTGACTTGAAGATTTTATCAGTTGAGTATGTCTGTTTTTCTTTTCATGAGAGTTCCTCAGTAAGGTGGCAGGATTTTTACTGTGACTAATTAAATGACTTTTTTCAATTTTTGAGTGGATTGACGGGTTCACTTCAGCAGTTAACGAGCCATTTCGCATATTGTTATACCTCACAACACACATTGTTATAGAAATCACAATAGCAACACATACTATTACAGTTACCACAACAATAATAATAACCATATTGACATCAATCATTTTGTTTGATTTCGTACGCATTCCTTTTGTTGTCATTGTTGTCTTGTTGCTAACAGCTAATGTCAAAGATATTGTAGTAGTTGCTGATAGAACTGGGGTACCACTGTCTTTGACAAGAAATTTCAGCTTATATGACCCTGCATCACTCTGGTAAACTTCACGAGAAAAGGATAACACGCCAGTGTAAGGATCAATGGAAAACAACTGTTTGTCATTGCCTCCAATAATTTCATATTGGAGAAAGGCATTTCTGGGACTGTCTCGGTCTGCAGCTCTCAGAACTGTGATGTCATTCCTAGTCTTTGGATAATAATAGACGTCCAGACTAAAAGGGTTAACACTTGGGAAGGTGAAATATGGAGCATTGTCATTTTCATCCATAACCTCAACAATAACATTTCCAGTGTTATTCAAAGATGGTGTCCCATTGTCTTTGACTAAAACCTGGAACTCATATATTTCTAGTTGTTCTCGATCCAGTGATTGTGTTGTTGAAATAAATCCATTGTCAGTAATCTGAAAAGGAAGAACAGTTTTGATATTTTTCACTAGAGAGTAAGTTAGCTGACCTCCAGCCTTCAGATCAGGGTCAGTAGCATTAATAAATCCAACAGGAAAATTTGGTTCCTCATTTTCATAGGTAAGGAATTTGAATGTGTCCTTAGTAAATTGAGGGCGCATATCATTCATATCCAGTACTTGGATAGAAAAATTCCTTTCTGTCTTCAAGGAAGGTGTTCCTTTATCTTGACATGATAAAGTGATCTCATAGTGATCTTCTGTTTCTCGATCGACAGCATTTTTTATTGTGATTTTATACCGTTCTGAATCTAAGATTTGAAGCTCAAATTTTTCATGTGAAAGGTCACATTTGACCTCTCCATTCTGTCCAAGGTCATTATCTGTAACTTTCACATAAGCAATGAAACTGCCTACTTTAATTCCTTCAGAGATAGTAGCAGTGCTTTCAGACAAGGCTGAAACAAAATTTATATCAATCTTTGGTGCATTGTTCTGTTGATTGATGACATTTACATTGACAGCTGTAATACAGCTCAAAGGTGGAGAACCCCCATCTCTGGCTTCTATAAACAACTTATATGTTTGTTTTTGTCCAAAAGGGAACTTTTTCTGTAGGAAAATTTCTCCAGTTTCTTCAGTCAACCTAAAGTGATTTTTCACTAAATCTGATGTTTTGGAACTGAAATGGTATGAAACTTGGCCATTATTTCCAAAATCTAAGTCTTTGGCAGACAAAATTACAACTGGTGTGTCTTTTGGGTGTGTGTTTTTTATTGAAATATTATAATCTTTTTGAGCAAAAATTGGTGGGTTGTCATTAACATCAATAACAGTTATTTCAACATCTAGAATACACTGCTTCGGTGGGTAGCCCCCGTCGTTGGCAAGTATTTGCAGCATATATTTATCTTTTACTTCTCGGTCTATTTTTTTTTCTAAAATTATTTTAAGTTTATCAGTCCCATCAACCCTTTTTGAAACAGACAATTTAAACGGTTTGCCTGTATTATTCTTTAATTGATATGTAATGTGAGAGTTTCTAATACTAACATCTTTGTCTATGGCATTCGGAACTGATCGCCTGGTTCCTTTACCATCGGTTTCATAGAATTCAAGTTTGAACTCTTTGGTTGGAAATTCTGGGAAGTGGTCATTGACATCTTCTACTATAACTTTAATCTTTAATATAATTAGAAAAGTTGTATCCTGTTTAATAGCAACTTCAACCCATCTGCAACATTCTATATTATAAGTACAAAGAGCTTCAGCATCCAATATCTGTTCTGTAGTGAGTGTTCCTGATTTGGAAACGTTGAATAATTGGCGACCATTTTGTGCTTTTATTAAACTGAATGTTATGGAGTTTTGGTTTTGGTGTGAAGCATCCAATGATGATACATCCTCAGCGATGTTCCCCACATACGTACCCGGACTTTTACCTTCCTGTACAGTATAGACAAGATGCACCACACACAAACAACAGTGAAGAAATGAGAGTAGTATGTACACTGGTACCAACATATCCCCACTGATAGCTGTTACAGTCACCAGATGTCTGATTTGAACATCAAATGTTTCTGAAAATAGACAGAAGATATATCAGCATCATCAACATAAAAGACAGAATTACTATATTGTTTAAACATCTAGAAGGTTATAGTTTGGGGTATAAAGTAATACTTCTACAATACCAGTATTAGTAACTGTTCATATATTATAGGACAAGAGACATGTTTCATTATCTT
The DNA here is from genome assembly GCF_006345805.1 of Octopus sinensis. NCBI lineage: Eukaryota > Metazoa > Mollusca > Cephalopoda > Octopoda > Octopodidae > Octopus > Octopus sinensis. Next base: position 13,297,589 of record NC_043010.1, read on the forward strand.
TGACTTCTGGAAAATTCTATATGGAATAGATAATTATCTAACAAAAAAAAACAACTTAAATTTAGTCTATATGCATACAACTAGGATAGATCTCTTTTATATGTAAAAGAATTAGACGAGCCCTGTTTTATTACAAAACTTAAATGAATGCAATTAACTTTGGATATTTGCAGCACAATAGCATAGTTGTATTAGGAAAACAAACAAAAATTATGATTTATTTTTGTCCAAAAGAGAGTTGATTGTCTCGCACTTATGACATAGGCAATATCATTACAGATTATCAAACATATAAGACAGAATCATCTGGATTATTATGTGGAGTACATTATAAATATTTAGTTTACTTACCATTGAAAATACACATACACGTTATATTTTTATACATACATATATATATATATATATATATATATATATATATATATATATTTTTTTTGCGGAGGCACAATGGCCCAGTGTTTAGGGCAGTGGACTCGCGGTCGCAGGATCACAGTTTCGATTCCCAGACCAGGCGTTGTGAGTGTTTATTGAGCGAAAAACACCTAAAGCTCCACGAGGCTCCGGCAGGGGGTGGTGGCGATCCCTGCCGTACTCTGTCGCCACAACTTTCTCTCACTCTTTCTTCTGTTGGCCTGCTTGCTTAGCCAGCAGGGTGGCGTCATTGAAAGCTAAAACAGTCTGAAGCGCATTGTGACCAGCGATGTATGTAGCAACATCTGATGGCCAGGTCGGTCATGTGATCACATGATATATATATATATATATATATATATATATATATATATATATATATATATATATTAAGTATGTGTGTGTATATATTTTTTTATTCTTTTACTTGTTTCAGTTATTTGACTGTGGCCATGCTGGAGCCCTGCCTTTAGTTGAAAAAATCGATCCCATGACTCATTCTTTGTAAGCTTAGTACTTATTCTATCAGTTTCTTTTGATGAACTGCTGAGTTACAGGGACGTAAAAATACCAGCATTGGTTGTCAAGCAATTTTGTGGGGACAAACACAGACACACACACACACGCATGCACACACACACACATACGACGGGCTTCTTTTGGTTTCCATCTACCAAATCCACTCACAAGGCTTTGGTCAGCCCAAGTCTATAGTAGAAGAAACTTGACCAAGGTGCCACACAGTGGGATTAAACCCAGAACTCTGTGGCTAGTAAGCAAGCTACTTATCACACAGCCACTCCTGTGCCTAAATATATATATATATATTATATATATATATATATATATATATATATATATAAATGAATACATAATAAATGGAGTTGAACGAAGATGTTAATAAAATTCTTTTACTTTCGACATATGTTTCGAAGACAACATGGTTTTATTCTGTGTTTCTGATGTGAATTTGCTACCCTGGTAACGGTTCATTGAATTTTCCATGTTAACGATAAACATAGGATAATTCATTCACCCATTGAAATATATATATATATACACACACATACAAACACACACACACACACACACACACACACACACACACACACACACACAATGTATGTATTTATGTAAGCGTGATATGATGTAATGCATAACAAGCATATTTAAACATTGCAATTCAATAAAAAAAAACATGGTAAATCCAACCCTATAGGAATTGAACCACAGTTCCTACTGAGTAAGACAGTATACCAACCACAAAGCTTGCTCTGCAAATAATCGCTGAAAGAAAAAAAGCAACACAGAAATAAAATAGTTAAACATCTGCATAGAGGCTTCCTCACTGACTTAAACATGTTTGCGTAGAACGTGTTTGTGTTGAGACATATATGAAGACGGCGAGCTGGCAGAAACATTAGCACGTCAGGCGAAATGCTTATCAGTATTTTGTCTGCCGTTACGTTCTGAGTTCAAATTCCGCCGGGGTCAACTTTGCCTTTCATCCTTTCAGGGTCGATAAATAAAGTACTAGTTTCACACTGGAGTCGATGTAATCAACTTAATCCCTTTGTCTGTCCTTGTTTGTCCCCTCTATGTTTAGCCCCTTGTGGGCAGTAAAGAAATATATATAGGGGCATGTGTTTCTGTAGAGCTGTGGGTATGTAGATACAGTCATGGCAAAAAGTTTGGATCATAAGTCTGAAAATTAGAATTTTTATATTAAGCTATCAGAAGTACCTGGCATTGCTCGGGATTTAAATGCTACAATGTTTTTGATACTTAGTAAATTTCCTTCATCATAAATAATGTTATGGCCAAATTGTAACAAAACTGGTCACTTATTGTAACAAAATTGTAACAAAATTAGTCACCGGGTACCGCTGAAGCCAAGCAGTAACAGATTGATATGAAGTCCTGGGAAGAGCTTTAACCCTTTAGCATTTAAACCGGCCATATCAGGCCAAAAGTATTCTACCTGTTTTATGTTCAAACTGGCCAGATCTGGTCTCTCGCACCAGCCCTACAATATCGTTTTAAAAATTAACAGCTACCTCATCAAAATCTCATAGCTCCAAGATAATGCCTGATTAGTTCGAGGTAATGTGGATAAAAAAGGATTAATTTTGGCAGAATAATGCGAACACTAAAGGGTTAATATGTTCTCAGATGGTGCAACAATCACAGATGAAGTAGTCCTGGAAAGGGCTTTTTGTTGTTCTCACAGCAGTAACAATTTGATAAGAATCCCTGAGAGGGGCTGTAATGCATTCTCAGATGGTGTAATAATCGTATGTAAAGTGGCCCTGAAAAGGGCCCTTTTTTGTTTACACTAAAAGCAATGGAACTGTTGCTGTGAAATGTGAAACTCTGTCAAAACAGATGACAGATCTAGGTTGGACAAAGGAAAAGAAACATGGTTGAGGAAAGTTAGTAACTTCGAAAGCATGACTACAGTAGCACTCACTTACCACATATCAGGTCTACAAAGTTGCACTGGTGTAGAGGAGGCCCTGAGGTTCACGAATTTGAAAGCAGCTGATGCCTGAAGTGCCTACAACACCTCTCTATAGACCACACTTTTTATTTTGCCATTAGAGGCAAGTACAAATAGATTTTGTTTGCTTCCAACTCTAGAGCATCCGACATATAACTGGCCATGAGAGAAACCTGGCTTGACCTCCTTCTTTTGGTAGCCGAAGCAGACTCTGTTTTATGACCAAGGTGCATTCTTTTCTTAGGTGGCATGGTGATAGTATTGCACTATGTTTAAATTGCAAGTTTTAAAAAACAAGCAAAAGGGGACACTGAAAAAAAAATTTGGCACAATGAATAAAAAGTGAACCTATTTCTTTACTAAACACGAGGCAAAACACGGAGAGGACAAACAAGGACAGACAGATGGATTAAGTCGATTATATCGACCCCAGTGCGTAACTGGTACTTAATTTATCGACCCCGAAAGGATGAAAAGCAAAGTCGACCTCGGTGAAATTTGAACTCAGAACGTAGCAGCAGATGAAATATTGCTAAGCATTTTGCCCGGCATGCTAACGATTCTGCCAGCTCGCCACCTATTAAACGTATTATTCAGAAAAGGTGGAAGCAGGGTCAGACAGTTAGCTGTGTGGACACAAATACACTGAATACAGTATTTTTAAAAAAAAACTTAAGCTAAAATCTGTTAGGCAGCAACAGTATGAAGGAGTTAACTTCATTGAGTATGGGGACAACAAAAAATTTCAACAGGAAGTATGAAGTTAAAGCAATAGTGTATGTCAAATGGTAGGCCTAACCTGTAAGCCGAAGCGCATATCAGATATGCACAAAAGCGCATCAATAATTACGATTTGATACTGCATTGATCAGGTGAACAGTGTTCCACCAATGAAATTCAGTCAATGAATTAATTGGACAGGCTCATTACAGTGGACAATCAATAGTGTTCACACACATAGGTCAAAGGTCATGTTCACAGTTCATCCCTTATTCGCATATCATTAAAGAAAATGGTGGTGAAAAGTGGGGGGGGGGCATTACGAATGTTGGTGCTAATGGCGGGGGTGGGGCGAAGTGAGTAAACACTGAGGGTGTGGTAAAATCAGTCATTCACACCAAATAAGGGATTGAAGTGGGGGGGGGGGTATCACGGCTGTAGGTGATAATAGCAGGGAGTTAAGTAAACACCAATGTACACAGATTAAGGCGGCGAGCTGGCAGAAACGTTAGCACGCCGGGTGAAAAGCGGACCCGTATTTCGTCTGGCATTACGTTCTGAGTTCAAATTCCGCCGAGGTCGACTCTACCTTTCATCCTTTCGGGGTCAATAAATTAAGTACCAGTTACGCACTGGGGTCGATATAACCGACTTAATCCGTTTGTCCTCTCTATGTTTAGCCCCTTGTGGGTAGTAAAGAAATAACTAATGTACACAGATCAAATCTGCAAGGTAAAACTACCCCACAATCCTTGGCCTTTGAGTAAACAGCAGAAGTTGTAAGCACAAAACCAAGTTTAATCTGGTTAATTGCAAATTTAATGCAAATAAACTTGACAAAACATTGGTTTAAAACAGTTAATTAGGCATGGGTAATATTTTGCGAAATTTGGAGTGAATCAGTTTTGGAATTGCGGAAGTTATTGGCAAAAAAATGAATTTTACGCAGTTATTCACAGACTTTTCCCATTCAACATGGATTGACTTGACAAAAACATAAGTTTAAAATAATTCTTAAAACATGAGTGATGTTTGTGCCAAATTTGGAGTGAATCGGTTGGAAACTCCAGAAGTTATTGACAAAAAACCAATCTTTATGCAGTTATTCGTGGATTTTTCACAATTAAAGCAGATGACCTTGACAAAAATTTTAAGCAAAACAATTCTTCTATAATGAGTTCTTCTATAATGTTCATGTCAAATTTGGAGGAAATCGCTTGCAAAACCAGGGATTTATGGGCAAAAAACAACAGTTTTCTGAACAGTTATTCATGGTTTTTAGTCTGGAGAGTCTGGAAAATATAAAGTAGATCATGGCCACCTTTGGAGCATAAGCTATCAGAGTATCAAGTTTGAGTGAAATCGATTGAAAAATGGGGAAATGCATAATGATTATACACACATAGAAGCACAAAGAAATTTTCGGTTTTATATATATAGATGTCTGAAATTATATTTAATTTGCAATATATTATTACTTGGCCAAAAGTCTGGAACAGGTGTGTAAAGTAGAATTGAGCCATTGGATCAGTTATTAGGTAATTATATCTCTATGTTGTATATATTTGAATCAAATTGTACTTGGGCGTAACAATTTTTATTTTTTTAATAAAAAAATGTTCCAAACTTTTGGCCAAGACTGAGTATGTGTTTATATACAGGTGTGTAGAGACATACATCAGAAGAGATCTGACTTAGAAGCATATATTTCTGCACAGACATGCATATGTAAATATGTGCGATTATAAATACATGTATGTAGAGTCACATATTACATGTATAAAGAATAAAACATTTCTAATGGTACAACAATGCACTATAATACATATAATGGGCTATATACCTATTTCTTTACTATCCACAAGGGGCTAAACACAGAGGGGACAAACAAGGACAGACATAGGTATTAAGTCGATTACATCGACCCCAGTGATTAACTGGTACTTAATTTATTGACCCCGAAAGGATGAAAGGCAAAGTCGACCTCAGCAGAATTTGAACTCTGAACGTAATGGCAGACAAAATACCTATTTCTTTATTACCCACAAGGGGCTAAACACAGAGGGGACAAACAAGGACAGACATAGGTATTAAGTCGATTACATCGACCCCAGTGATTAACTGGTACTTAATTTATCGACCCCGAAAGGATGAAAGGCAAAGTCGACCTTGGCGGAATTTGAACTCACAACGTAACGCAGACGAAATACCGCTAAGCATTTCATCCGGTGTGCTAACATTTCTGCCAGCTCGCCGCCTATGGGCTATATACCTGTTGTAATTTAGTCATCCATAGTCCGATGATATTTCGGAATAAAATTCCTTCTTGAGATATTCGTAGATGGAGTCGCTGCTATAATCGGTTTTCCAACGCTTTTCTTATTTATTTATTTATTTATTTTATTTTATTTTATTTTAAGCATTTCAGCAGTGGTCGAAGCTGCACATATAATACATAACTTAGAAGCAGCACTACGGATATGTACTAGCACACACGAGATTGAGACATGGCCAGCCTCACGCACTTCTCATGAGGAATTCTGGAAGGAGCTTCATGAGACCGCTGCTGAGACACTTCCAAAAGAAAACAAGAAAAGCCGTGGGAAAACTGATTATAGCCGTGACTCCATCTAAGAATATCTGAAGAAGGAATTTTATTCCGAAATATCATCGGACTATGGATGACTCAATTACAACAGGTATATAGCCCATTGTTTGTATTATAGTACATTGTTGTACCATTCAAAACTTTTTAGTCTTTACAAACAATATACAATGCTTCAAGTAAACTACAATACTCTCCTATATATATATATATATATATATATATATATATAAACAACTTATAAACAAGGGCAAAAGAAATTATTTCTATGCCAATATGCAGGCATGTTATTGGCATATTGGCATAGAAATAATTTTCTTTTGCCCTTGTTTATAAGTTGTTTATAATTTCAACCTTTAAAGGTATTTTAATATGCTGCCACTTTTTTGATGAAATTTTTTTCTGTAAAAAAACTTCATTCTATATTAGTAGTATATATATGTATATATATGTATATATTTATCAAGGGATGCATAAGAGATATTTGTATAGGCATTTATGTATCAAGATAAGTATTTAAAAGCATGTTTTAGATATATGCCTTAAACGTATGTGTTAAATGCATATGCACATAGATGTGGGTATAGGTTTCCCTCTCAAGGGATGAGTACTCAATCAAATATACACAATGAACAGTGGTTCTTGATCAATTTAAAATTTATGATATGCTGGATATCTTTGCAAACTATGTAATAAAGTTATATTATATTTAGAAAGGAAAAACACTGAAAACAACTGATTGCCTTCGTTGTATCTTGAGAGGGTCATAACACCAATAAACACACACACACACACACTGTTTCTATTTCACTTCTTTTGCTGTTATTGTTGTTAGTCAACTAGTTATCCATTTAATCAATTACATAATCGATTGATTGATTTGATTAATCCTTTAGTCAATCGATAAGCTAAGTTCGTCAGATACCTTTCATTGCCATTGAAGACTTCATCAAAGACTTACCCTGAGGTCACAAATGGCAACAAAAGGACTCTGATGAACCTAGCTGATTGATTGACCAAATGCTTAATTAAACAATTGATTAGTTCATTGGTTAAAATAGTTAACTAGTTGACTAATAATAATAAAACAAATGAAATAGAACCAGTGCATGTGTTCATTACTGGCAAATGACTCTTCCACGATACAACAAAACCTGGTTCAATACATGGGTTCTTATCCAGTATCTTTCAAACCAAATACAAAACTGTAGTATTGATTGCCTTGTTTTATTTATCAGACTTTATAATCATCATTACCATCATTTTATGCCCACTTTCTGTGCTGGCATTAGATGAACAATTTAACAGGATACGGCTAGTTTCTTATTTCTTTATTTCTTATTTCTTCACAAGGGGCTAAATATAGAGGGGACAAACAAGGACAGACAAAGGGATTAAATCGATTACATCGATCCCAGTGCATAACTGGTACTTAATTTATCGACCTCAAAAGGATAAAAGGCAAGGTTGACCTCGGCAGAATTTGAACTCAGAACGTAATGGCAGACGAAATACTGATAAGCATTTCACCCAGCATGCTAACGTTTCTGCCAGCTTGCCAGGATACAGCTAGTTGAAGGACTATACCTTACTCCAACTGTGGAGGCACATGGCCTAGTGGTTAGAGCTGCAGACTCGCGGTCGAGGGATCGCGGGTTCGAATCTCAGACCGGGCGATATGTGTGTTTATAAGCAAAAACACCTGAGCTCCACATGGCTCCAGCAGAAGGTAATGGCAAACTTCTACTGACTCTTTCACCACAATTTCTCTCACTCTTTCCTCTTGCATCTTGCAGCTCACCTGTGACGGACCAGCGTCCCGTCCAGGTGGGGAACCTATACGCCAAGAAACCGGGAAACCGGCCCTTATGGGCCAGGCATGGCTCGAAAAGGAACAAACAACCTTACTCCAACGTATCTATATTGGCATGATTATTATGGTTGGGTAACATTCCTGATGATAATCATTTCATAAAGTGTACCGGGGGTAATTCTTCAAAACACCAGCACTAAGTGAGGTGGCCTTGAAACTTGCAAGATGAAAGAGTCTAGAGCATATCATATAACTGAAAGTATAATAGGAGGGAGAGAGAGAGAGAGAGGGAGAGAGAGAATAATGATTCAAGGTGAGATGGCAGAGAAGATTAAGAGAGGAACAGAGAGTTGCAACAAGGTGGCAGACACTCATGTATAACAAAATCATAGATAATGCATTTTTAAGATACTAATGTTATAAGAACATAAACAAAACAACACCAGTTGTCAAGTTGTGGCAAAGGATAAAACACAAACACACACATACACTTTGGTCAGCCAGGGGTTATAGGAGAAGACACTTACCCAAAATGCTACACAGTGGTACTGAACCTAAAACCAGGCAGTTGGGAAACAACCTTCTTACTACCAACCATACCGGCAATGTACTTTAAAAACATCTGTGATGCACCAAGATACTCCTTCAGTTGCATTAGTGCACTGCAATGCACCATTTCAGAGCCAGGTGTGGAGACATATTTATTTCAATTGGTCTATATATCTCTTGGGACTTGTATGTGGAGATATATACATGTCATAATGTGGGTATGTATGTATACTCTCCTTTACTTGTTTCAGTCATTTGACTGCGGCCATGCTGGAGCACCGCCTTTAATCGAGCAACTCAACCCGGGACTTATTCTTTTGTAAGCCCAGAACTTATTCTATCGGTCTCTTTTGCCGAACCGCTAAGTAACAGGGACATAAACACACCAGCATCAGTTGTCGAGCAATGCTAGGGGGACAAACACAGACACACAAACACACACATGCATATATATATATATACATATATGCGACGGGCTTCTTTCAGTTTCTGTCTACCAAATCCACTCACAAGGCTTTGGTCGGCCCGAGGCTAGAGTAGAAGACACTTGCCCAAGGTGTCACGCAGTGGGACTGAACCCGGAACCATGTGGCTGGTAAACAAGTTACTTACCACACAGCCACTCCTGTGCCTATATGTATGTATAGAAAAAGAGAGAACTGGGTGCAGAAGCACATGTATTTAGAGAAGTGGAGCCTTGAGTGTGTGAGTGTGTGCGTGCGTGTGTGTGTGTGTGCGTGTGTGTAGATATATGGGTATAGAGATGTAAGTATGCAGAAATGTATGTAGACATGTGAAGATGTAAAAAAACATGTGGCAACATATGCATGTAGTAACAGATAAGTGTTTACACACCAGTTTCTACATACATACCTATATACATATAATACATTTATACAGTATTTAAATTATTTACATTCGACAGATATTTGTCCTCATCTTGTTTGTTGTTAACACGTTTCAACTGATATACCTCCAGCCTTCATCAGGTGTCTTGGGGAAATTTTGAACCTGGGTTCTCATTCCTAAGGTATTTTTCAATGTTATTGTTATTATTATTACTATTATTATTATTATTATTATTATTATTATTATTATTGTTCAGGTTACTGCTTGGAATCAAACTTGGAATCTTGGGGTTAGTAGCCCACGCTGTTAAGTACTACACCATATGCCCGTGGGCATAGTGGTTAAGAGCACAGGCTACTAACCCCAAGATACCAAGTTCGATTCCAATCAGTGACCTGAACAATAATCATAATAATAATAATAATAACATTGAAAAAATACCTTAGGAATGAGAACCCAAGTTCAAAATTTCCGCAAGACACCTGAAGGAGGCTGGAGGGTATATCAGCCGAACTGATGTGTTAACAACAAACAAGATGAGAACAAATATCCATTGAATGTAAATAATGTAAATAATGTACATAATTCCTCATCTCTTAAATATAGAACTGTAATACATATATACATACATACATGCAAACATACAGGCATACAAACATACATACAAACATGCATACATACATCTCTCAGTGGAATAGTATGTGAGCAGTGTAAATACTGGTGTGTGTATAAATACATATATATACATCAAGTTTTTCTATGCAACATCTTTGAACAGATATGTCAATACACATATCTCTACATAAATGTCCTTGTAAACATGTCTCAATACTCATATATTTATACACACACACATGTGCACACATAAACAAACACACACACACACATATACAAATTCATTATAAAGAGAAGTGCATGTAGAGGTATGACTATTTTTACAGATATATGCATACAGACAAGTAAGGATACAAGCATGTTTATTAAGACATGTCTATGTAGGGGTATGTATATGTATGTAGAGAATTTCTGCCTGGCCAGCTCCTGCCAAACCATCCAACCAATGCCAGCATGGAAGGTGGACATTAAACAATGATGAGGATGATGATAATGAATTCTTGGAAATGACTCAGATTGTAAGTGGAGGCACATGGCCTAGTGGTTAGAGCAGCAGACTTGCAGTCGAGGGATCATGGATTCAAATCTCAGACCAGGCAATTTGTGTGTTTATGAGCAAAACACCTAAGCTCCACGCAGCTCCGGCAGAAGGTAATGGTGAACCTCTGCTGACTCTTTCATCACACCTTTTTCTCACTCTTTCCTCCTGCTTCTTGCAGCTCACCTGTGATGGACCAGCGTCCTGTCCAGGTGGGGAACCTATACGCCAAGGAAACCGGGAAACCGGCCCTTATGAGCCAGGCATGGCTTGAGAAGGAACAAAAACTCAGATTGTAAAATGCTAGTCTAAATGGTTTGCTTCTCTCAGTTCATAGCTGTAAAGTAGTTGACAATAGGAAGAGCATCCATCTCCCTTCCACATTAATCTGAAACTATCCAAATACTCAGTCACATATTGGTTTGACCATTACTGAATTTCTCTGGTTATTGATGCAGTTTGAGAAATGCACTACAGAATGCAAACGTGGCACCAAAAAAAAATGGTAAGATTTGATATCTTTTTATCTATTATCTTTTATTTGTTTCAGTCATTGGACTGCAGCCATGCTGGAGAACAACCTTGAAGGGTTTAGTCAAATGATCAACCCCCAATACTAATTTTGTTAAGTCTGGTACTTATTCTATCGGTCTCTTTTTCCAAAACCACTAAGCTATAAGGATGCAAACAAACCAACACCTGTTGCCAAGCAGTGGTAGTGTACATGCAGAAAGACACACACATGGTGACACACAGACACACACACACACACACACACATACAGATATATGTATATATATTTATATATACGTGTGGATGATGGGTTGCCACCCAGTTTCTGTCAACAAAATTCACTCACAGAGATTTTTAGTACAAGACACTCGCTCAAAGTGCTGTGCAGTAGGGCTGAACCTAAAATTATGTGGTTGCAAAGCAAGCTCCTTAACCACTCAACCATGCCCAACACTAAATAATAATAATCTGACCTTCTCCATAAAGATCTCTAACTTCTACGCTGAAATCTTAATGAAGACTGACAAATGACTTATGAACATTAAAATATACATAATTAATTGTATAATAAACTATTACCTTTCTATATCCACTCTACATGAAACTTGAATTCCTATACATCTGTCACAGAAATATGACCATCATAAAATACCATATTAAATATACATGCAAAGAACTATATATACCTATTCCTTTATTACTCACAAGGGGTTAAACATAGAGGGGACAAACAAGGACAGATATAGGTATTAAGTCGATTATATCGACCCCAGTGCATAACTGGTGCTCAATTTATCGACCCCGAAAGGATGAAAGGCAAAGTCGGCCTTGGCGGAATTTGAACTCAGAACATAGCGGCAGACGAAAGAAATACCTATTTCTTTATTACCCACAAGGGGTTAAACATAGAGGGGACAAACAAGGACAGACATAGGTATTAAGTCGATTATATGGACCCCAGTGCGTAACTGGTGCTCAATTTTTTGACCCCGAAAGGATGAAAGGCAAAGTCGGCCTCAGCAGAATTTGAACTCAGAACGTAGCGGCAAACGAAATACCGCTAAGCGTTTCGCTCGGCATGCTAACGATTCTGCCAGCTCATGCATGCATATATTTCTGAGATACAGATCATGATAATTATAATCATAATAATGATAATAACAAGAGTACTCAGGGAGTGGAAACCTCTGCCAAATCAACACCAACATCCTCTCAACGATTAGCCAGAGATGATTTTTAAAATGGGAATATCTGAAATAAACTTGACCGCTCTCACAAACAAAAATACTAAAAACGAACCCAAATGCTCTAAAAAAATTAAGTAAATAAACAGGAAAAATAATCCAGAATTTTTGTCTGGTACTAGATCATTCCCAAACTCTAAATAGTTCATGCCAGTCATGAGGCCAAACATCCCTGAAAGTTCCATCTGAATCCATCCAGTGGTTCTTGAGATATCTTGTCCATGGACAAACAAAACAAACTAACGAACAAGAACACTACGCCATCTGCCCATGGGCATATGGCATAGTGGTTAAGAGCACAGGCTACTAACCCAAAGATTCTGAGTTCGATTCCTAGCAGTGACCTGAACACTAACAATAATAATGATAATAATAATAATAATAATAATAATAATATAATAATTATAATAATAATAATAACATTGAAAAATACCTTAGGAATGAGAACCCAGGTTCGAAATTTCCCCAAGACACCTGAAGAAGGCTGGAGGGTATATCAGCCGAAATGTTGTGTTAACAACAAACAAGATGAGGACAAATATCCGTCGAATGTAAATAATGTAAATAATTCCTCATCTCTTAAATATAGAACTGAAACAAGAAAACACAACTGAAAACAATACCTCCACCTTCACTAAGGCGGAGGTAATAATAACAACAACAACAATAATAATGACAATGATAATGATAATAATAATAATAATTGATGCAGTACCAGGCAGTGGCTCTCATGGTTTCTGATCTTAACTGATTGGAATTGTTATCGTGTACATTGTTTTGTCTTGGTATAATAGATGGGCTACAGCAAATATTCTGCTCAATACCACAGATTTGCTTGTCAATTGTTTGACCTTAACCAGTTGAGCATGTCCCTTAGTGGCTGACGACATGTGCATCTCTGATCACGAGCAGAAGTAGTGAGGGAGCATCATAGCCACGTGTTGAGAGGGATTCTTTGGGGTTTGAATAATAAACATCAGGAAACAAGGGTGTTTCATTCAACATTCTTATTCAGGGACCAGAAGAAACTCCTAACTGGGCCCCACCTGCAAAGTCATGTGCTGTTTATCTTGATATGAGATCACCATGTCGCGCACATATGGTTGTAATGCATGTGCCTGGTGTACCTTATCAGACAGGTAGTCATGATGGGTATACTAAGTTTTGTATATTTTACCCCAGTGTCACTTTGATGGCATGCACTGCTCTCTCACTCAATAATAATAATGATGATGATGATACACACTATCCCAAAAAGAGCCCTGCTAGGAATAGCCCACATCCTATGCAAGACACAATCAAATCAATAAAATGCAACCCACAAACACCAGACACACTCTAAACAGCAATTATCCAGTGAAATAAACTGCCATTATCACCCACACTCAACACACAAAACAAGTAGTAACACAACAAAAACCTCAAGTAAAAAAAGAAAAAAAAAGCTAACAATGCAATACTGGGAAGAGTTTACACACTCCCAACAACAGAAAAAAAAACACATAATGCTGCACCCCCACCCCACCCCCCAGCAACATGAAGGTGCAGCAGGTGAGGCAGTAGAAATGTTGAACAGTTATATAATGATAATGATAATAATCTTGGTATGAGATCATCATGTCGCTCATATACGCTTGTGATGATGCATGTGCCTGGTGTACCCTTTTCAGACGGGTAGAAGACATGATGGGTATTTTGGGCTGTGTATATTTGTACCCCAGTGTCACTTTTGTATGCTACACTCTTACTGAATAATAGTAATAGTAATAATAATAACGATGATGATGATGATGATGATAATAATAGTTTCAAATTTGGGGCAAAAGACCAGTAATTTTGGAGGACATTTTCATGCAAAAGCATACACACACACATACACATGCATACACACACACAAACACACACGCGCGCGCATGTACACACACAAACACACACACACACGCATGCACACACACACACACACATATATACAAGCAGAATGCCCCCCACCCCGTCCAATGGACAGTGCTGAGTTGTCAAACATTTAAACCAAATTTTCTCAAAACAACTTGTCCAACAGTCCCATAGGCCTCCCCTTTGAGAAATACTGATTTAACTTAAATTTGAGACACCAGCAAAAGACGGATTTCGATTGATGTACTTGCACGTACAAATGCACGTTCCCACGGCTTTATCGATCGCATTCTCACCTGGGATCGATTTTTGTAATTTTTTCAAGACTTATACACGCCCTGATACCGTTGTTATCTACATATCAAATTTGAGCACAATCGGATGGAGGATGCCCGAGATCCTAGAAGACACACACACAGACAGACAGAACGGATTTTATATAATAGATATATCTATAAGTCAATTATGAAACGTAAAAATATGTACAAACCATTTATTGAAATAGACACAAGCTAATAAATATTTCAAAATGTTAGTTCATGTTACATCCTATTTTCAAGTTGTCATATGTCTTGAAACCAATTATTGACAAAAGTTGAGGTATACTTGTGTATATATATAGTGGAAACTTATAGAAAAACAAAGGCTGAAGACAGGTGAAGGAACAACAAGCAGGTGTATTAGTTTGATGTTCAGAAAAATGGGAAAGTCTTTTATGTTTCGAGCCTATGCTCTTCAACAGAAAGGAATAAGAGAAAATAAACAGAGAGAATGAAAAGAAACTTGTAGATTTAGCGGGCAAGCATGGCGAACAATTAGAAAAAGTTTAAAAGAGGTTGAAAGAAAGGGAGATAATAAAGTGCTGGTGATCCCAAACGAAGGTGTGTGTGTATGTAAGAATGGTGTGTGTGAATATGTAAGTAAGTCTGTGAGAATAGGGGCTAGTAACTCTGATGTGCTCAGACGGAAGAATTGGGAATAGGGAATGGAGAGCTTAATGTGGGTAGGGTGGGAGGAGAAGAAGTTAAGGCAGGAGTGTGAGTCAGTGTGTTTGTAGTGGATGGAGGTAGTGAGAGCAGAATGGTGTACACTGACAGAAATATTGAGAAATTTGGCAGGGACTCTCCCATCGGTTTTGATGCACAAGGATCTGACCACAAACACTTTTTTTTAGTCAGTCATAATGCTTATGTCAACTGTGACATCCGAGTCCAGCCAATGATTTGCAAAGAACTCTGCAGAAGTTGCAAGTATGAAGATTACAGGTCAGTACAAGCGGCACATGTATATATATCATATATTTGTATACATATATATATATATATTATATATATACCACCGTGATCACCGTGACCGACCAGGCTATCAGATGTTGCTACACATCGCTGGTCACAATGCGCTTTGCATTGTTTTAGCCTTCAAATGGCACCACCCCGCTGGCTAAGCGAACAGGCCAATATATATATATATATATATATTTATATATATACACACACACATGTATACATACATATATACATACATATACATACATACATACATACATACATACATACATACATACATACATACATACATACATACATATACATATACATACATTACACACATATTAAATATTTAGTAACTGAAGTTACATCATCCACACCATGCTGTCAAACTGGTGAACTGGTATGTCCAGGTATTCAAGATACAGTGACTATCAGCAATCTTATACAACAGATAAGAGTACCAGGCTTGTATTCTTACATTCCAAATGTGTTTTATGACAGTTGACAGATATTGTCCAACTGGGAACTGATAAATATCAGCAGAATGAGAAATTCAGAAGGGCTGGATGTGATAACCTTTATTAGCTCCTGCTCCCAACTCCAACAAAAATGCAAAACGGAAGAGATATTATCTACAAACTGTGCTCGTGTAACACAGTTACGTGATTGCAAGAAGTTAGATATGAGGCATATTTCATTTAAAAGTTTCAAGATGTCGTAGTCTACAAAATACAATTTTGATACAAATTCTAGCACGTATATATTTATGCACACACACACACACACACACACACATATGCATGTGTGATATATATGCCTGTATATATACATGTGTGTATATATATATATGTATGTATACATATACATATATATGCATGTATGTACATTATATATATATATACATACATATATATATATATTTTTATGCATATATATATATTTTTATATATATATAATAATAATAATTATTATTATTATTATTATTATTATTATTATTATTATTATTATTATTTGAGGGAACATTAATCTTAACTTTCAAGGAAAAAATTCAATTTAGAAATACTAAATCAAATTTCACACACTATAATATATATATATATATATATATATATATATATATATAAAAATTTGAAAAAAAAACACCATTTATCAATTCAAAATGAACAATTAAATTACACCCTCTAGAAAATTACATATAATAGAAATATTAAAATTAAAATAACAATAAAATACTGATGATTAAGTAAATAGCAAAAAAAAATAATAAAAACGTATATAATTGGTAGAATAACGACACGTGCATGGACACTGTCCATATATATATATATATATGCTTATATAAAAATGAATAACAGAGTCAAGAAAGAGGAGTACATTCATACAGCCATTTAATAAACACTACATATGTTTCGATACAACATAGATCAACATATATACAGGATTTAAATTTAAATTAAGCAACAGTTAATTGGAGCCTGGTGCAACCTACTAGCTTGTCAGTCTTCAGTCAAACCATCTGACCCATGACAGCATGGAAAGTGGGCGTTAAACATTGATGATGATGATGATGATGATAATGATGACATTATATATATACATACATACAGGCATACATTCATGCATACATACATACATACATACATACATACATACATACATACATACATACATATACAGTAACAATTATCTCTATGAAAAGAGTACTCAATACAATGTAGAATTATTAATAGTTATATTATATAAATACAGTATAAAATGGAAACTGTACTACTTCAGGGATTCGCTTCCTGAATTGCATAGAAATGCCCCTGGCATGCTAAGAATTCAGTAGGTGACTAGACAGAGCTCAAGATTTCAAATTCCAACCAACAAGTGAAAGATGGCCATTTGAATTTTGAATGATGAGCAGTGCTTGGGAGCCTCTGAATTCAAAGTATCTCCTGGACGTTGTTATGCATTTCAGGGAGTGAAACATAAAAGTAGCAAATGACCAAATAAAGAGTAGAATAAAACTATTTGATAATCTTAATTTGAATGAAATTCTACAGTTAGATCATTATCCATTTGATTGCCTACATTGACATGAAACTTCAAATCATATATATTGATATGAGATTTTGTGTTGAAACTAAATGTACTACATAATGGAAAATAAATTTAGTAACAAATAATGATATTCAGTTCACTTCAAATTTTAATTCATTTCAAGAAATTTCCGACTTTTTGTCACCCATTTGCGAGTAGGCCACTGATACAGCAACTGCACGAAATTTTATTATATACAGATGTAGGAATTTCTTTTCTTATTGTTGTATTTTGGAATGGTCATTTTGCCAGTTTATCCAATAAAAACACACGCACTATATATTTGGTGTCACTTTGCTGCACCGTTATCCAATTTTTACATTAATCTTAATTTAGTTCTTTCGTCACACTCCTGTGACCTCATCAGTGGTCCTTTGCTTTCTTCTTTCGTATTTGTGTGTCTCTCCTTACTAACGGTCAGCCATTTTATATTTTGTATTCCTATTGTATGTGTCTTCATTTGCGCATGCGTATGCCTCTATGTGTGTCTATTTCTTTTCTGTTTTTCCTTTTTAATTTAGTTCTCATATCTCTTTTGCTCTAAAAGCACCAGTGCCTATTCATAAATCAGTGTTGAATAAACAAATGAAATAATTTTAAATGCTTCTTGATTTTGGATTGAATAAGTTGTATGTAGATATATAGAAGCATTGTCAATATCCCATATTTAATGTATGTGTGTTAGTAAACACTATAATACTGTTGTATTTTATCCAAGGGGAAATCCCTTCCAAGACTTATTGTGTTTAAAAACACAGCATAGCTCAAAATTAGGTGAAACAAAATCATCCCTGAAGTGAAAGAGAGTGACAGGTATTGCTATTTCACAGTCATTTCCACTGTTCAGTGCCACACACTTGTGCATTTCTGAAATAACTTATGCCTGTAAGACATATGGGTGCAAATAGTGTAAAATGTATTTGCTGGTGTACAAAAGCATTGCTCAAGGAAAATAAAATACAAATTTTGTGTTTGAAGCAACATAATAAGGTAAGCATCATCAATATGACATACTTAACCCTTTAGCATTTAAACCAGCCATATCCGGCCAAAAGTATTCTGCCTGTTTTATGTTCAAACTGGCCAGATCTGGTCTCTCACACCAATCCTACAATATCATTTTAAAAATTAACAGCTACCTCATCAAAATCTCATAGCTACAAGATAATGCATGATTAGTTCAAAACAATGTGGATAAAAAAGGGTCAATTTTGGCAGAATAATATGAGCACTAAAGGGTTAATGTATGTGTGTAAGTAAAAACTACAAAACTGTAGTATTTCATTCAGGGCAGACTCTGTTAAAGACATATTATGTTGTGCAATGCTTTTACTCACCATTAAATAAATTTTACACTATTTGTATACTGATATGTGTCGTTTCGGAGATGGAGAAGTGTGTGACATTGAAAAATGGAAATGAATATGAGATATTGATATCTGTCATTCTTTTACTCAGATGGGGCAATTTCATTTTACCTGCCTTCAAGGTATGCTGCAATATTAAACATATGTCTTTAAAGGGGTCGCCCCTGGACAAAGATATCACACCTTTATAGTATATACAAACACACACACACACACATTAAGTATGTTGTATTGATAATCTTTACTTTATTAAGCTGCTTAAAACACAAAATTTGAATTTCATATAAAATATATAATTTTTAAACAAGAATATTTTGACTGTAAACAAGAATATTTTGACAGTAAAACCTTTACTCACTTCCATAAATTCAAACATCAGGTACCTGTACAGCAACAAATCGACATTTATAAGGCCATCAAAAAAAAAATTAATCAGAAAGAACCAACTCAAAGATTGTCATGAGAGTACATAGAGGTACCTCAATCCATTTCTTTCTGGCATTCAAAATCAGTGAGCTGCAAATAACCAAAACAAAAGTAGTGTGTGTGATGTGTTTGAGAGGTGAGCATTGGATTTCTATGAACTTGAACCCCAAAACATGTGGCTACAAAGTGAGATTCTTAACCACACAACCATGCCTGCATATAAATACCGAGGTTTAATATAACCATTGTGTCACATCCATTTTACACTAGAAATACTAACAAATGCTTGCAATGATTTGGAGACGTTGACTGAATTATGAAGATATATAATGTCAGAGGTGAAGACGTTAGATAGAGAATGTTCAGATTTTGATATTCTTCTAAAAGACAAAGAATCCTACAGAATAATACAAACAATAATCAACAATGGGTAAACAGGAACAAAATTTAACATCGTAAATACATCGTAGACCAAACCTGTTAAAAATTAAACAAACTACATATAAGTTGTATTACACGAATCTGATACACTTTTGCTACAAAGAAAAGAATTAACACATAATGACGATTTCCATTTCTCACTGCTACATTTTCTGTTTTAGCACAGCACATCCAAAAGAGACGTTATCTCTGGATAAATACCACAATAAATTGCTTTTCAGACAGAGAAACGATATATCTATCTATCTATATATATTTATATATGTATATCTATCTATCTATATATATTTATATATGTATATCTATCTATCTATATATATTTATATATGTATATCTATCTATCTATCTATCTATCTATATATATATATATATAATATATATATATATATGTATGTATATATAAATGTATTTATATATTATACATATATATATATACATATATATATGTAATATATGTATGTATTTATATATATATATATATATATATATATATATATATATAAATATGTGTGTGTGTATGTATGTAGTAATATATATAATATAATATATTATAATATAATATAGCATATACATATTTATATATTTATATATATATATTGTTCCCATGTCTGAAGAATTCATTATAGGAAATTTCTTACATGTTTATCAAACATGTAAAACTTTGTAAGTCCTATTAGAAAATGAAACATGTGTAATGGTGAATAAATTATACCGAAAAAATTTCCAACAATGGAAAATAAATGCAAAAACATAGGCAAAGAAAAACCAAAATACAGACTTCTGGAAGATATGTGTGAATTTGTAGGTGGCCATATTGTTCTAATGACACATTTATCATAATGAAAGTTCCTGATTATGGACTTGGTGGTGCCTTGGGAAGCTGATGCATAGTATACACGTGAAAATCTATGAGGAGACACACGGCTTAGTGGTTATGATGTAAGACACATGCTCATAAGACATATGATTGTTAGGTTGTGGTTTTGATTCCTGGACCAGGTAACACTTCATTTCACATTGCTCAAGTCCACTCAGTAGACAGGAATGAATAATCCTGCAATGCCTGGAGTATAGTTCAAGGGAGAATACATATACCAGAGAAACTGGGAAACTGGACTATGATCCTTCAAGAATAATGTGGATTAACGATACGCATGAGAGGAAGTGCCCGAAATACGAGGAAGTCAGAGTCAAATGAGGTATGAAAATGGCAATGTACAGTATTTTCAGCAGAGCTTTGATGTCAGGTTTACAGGTAGATCCATAAGATCTTACCTGGTTAGTAGTGGAATTGGGATGAATAACAGCAGGGATTTGCAAATGGTTGAAGTCACTGTCTTACTGTTTCAATCAGAGTATCAGATGTTATATACTGCAGGTCATGATGTTCTTCCTCATATTGTAGCTTTCAAATGATACTACCCTGCTGGATAGGCGGGCAGGCTGGCATTTTCCCTGAACAGAACATCAGCCTAATGCAGGGTTACCCATTTTTAGCTGAGTGGACTGGAGCCACATGTAGGATTTTTTTTTTCTCGGTAATACAACTCATCACCGGTCTGAAAATTGAAACTCTGATCTAGCAATCATGAGTGTTACATGCCTTTACATAGAAATATGCTTAGAGTATGAACAAAGCTGTGCAGTTAGAGCAGCACACTCATGGTCAAGGGATCACAGGTTCGAATCTGACTGGGTGATGTCTGTGTTTATGAACGAAACACTTAAGCTCCGTGCTGCTCCAGCAGAAGGTAATGGCGAACCTCTGCTGACTCTTTTGCCACAACTTTCTCTCACTCTTTCCTCCTGCATCTAGCAGCTCACCTGTGACAGACAGACGTCCCATCCAGGTGAGTAACCTAGACACCAATGAAACCAGGAAACCAGACCTCATGGCTCGAGAAGGAACAAATAACAAGAACAAAGCTGAAAGTGTAAAGAATAGGTCCTCCGTAAGTAGTTAAATAAAATAGTTGTTTGGTGGCCGTAACTGACCGACCCTGGTTTGTTGAGTGCAGAAAGTTATTACTGTACAGGTGAATCCTGCAATAGGCTTGGAGAAGCCATGGAAAGACATGAAAATACAAGACGATCCTTATACAAGATTATCTTTCAGTTTGCTACAGCAATGTAGCACTGAGTTCTGATTGCCCGCAGCTGTGTTTTATAGTCTTGTTACTGTTACAGCAATATGTTACCTGTGCATGTGTCATAATCATCATCATCATTATCATCACCATCATCATTATCACCACCACCACCACCACCACCACCACCAACACCACCACCACCATCATCATCATCATCATCATCACCAGCACCATCATCATCACCATCATCCTCATCATCATCATCATCATCACCATCATCCTCATCATCGTCATCATCGTATTTTAATGCCATCTTTTCTATGCTTTCCTGATTCAGAGAATCTGTTGAGGTAGATTTTTTTTCTAGTCAGATGCCCTTCATGTCACCAATCCTCACCTGTTTCCAAGAAAAGGAATTTTTTTCCCCACAGCCAGAGATAATTTCCATGCAAGATTAGAAAGGATTAGAAACACTGCTTGAGCTATGAAGATACTCTCTCTCTCTCTCTTTCTCTTTTACTTGTTTCAGTCATGTGACTGTGGCCATGCTGGAACACCGCCTTTAGTCGAGCAAATCGACCCCAGGACTTATTCTTTGTAAGCCTAGTACTTATTTTATCGGTCTCTTTTTGCCGAACCACTAAGTTACAGGGACGTAAACACACTAGCATCGGTTGTCAAGCGATGCTGGGGGGACAAACACAGACATACAAACATATACACACACATACATACATACATACATATATATATATATATATATATATATTATATATATATATATATATATATAATATATATATATATATATATATACATATATATATACGACGGGCTTCTTTCAGTTTCCATCCTACCAAATCCACTCACAAGGCTTTGGTCGGCCCGATGCTATAGCGGAAGACACTTACCCATGGTGCCACACAGTGGGACTGAACCCAGAACCATGTGGTTCGTAAGCAAGCTACTTACCACATTGCCACTCCTACTCGTTTACAACTATTGTGCAATGTTGTTAAGACAAGGAGACACAAGCACACACACACACACACACACACACACACACACACACACACAATGAGCTTCTTTTAGTTTTCCTTTACTAATTCCACTGACAAGGCTTTGGTTTGCCCTTGGTCTGCAGTAGATGTCATGAGCCCAAAACGCCATGCAGTGGGCCTATGAGCCTAACCCAAATCTACACAACCATGCCTGCACCTAAATATATAAATGTAAATGTATATATGTATATACATGTGTATATGTATATGAGTGTGTGTGTGTGAGTGTGTACATAGATATATATGTATTTACATACATACATATATATGCATATATAGGGAGAGTATACGAAAAAACGAAAGACGAAGACAGGTGGTGTACAAAACAAACAGATGTATTAGTATAACGCTCAGGAATAGAAAAAGTCTTTTACGTTTCGAGCCTACGCTCTTCTACAGAAAGGGACACAGAAAAAACAAGGAGAGAAACAAGGAGAGAAAAAAATGTGTGTAGTGGCTAACGATCTATCATCGCGACACACACACACTTATATATGTCACCTGTGATGTTGACTTTTCCTAAGGAAATGTTTATCAGCTTCTACTCCATCAACTGTGGTGATCTTGATAGTTTTCTTTTGGACAAAGTTGAGTTAGTCAAGAATTAAAGGTCACGCAAACATCCATAACAGAAAGGCGTACTCCATGATAGTACATATGTATACATGTATAAAAGTGTATGTGTGTGTGAGTGTGTATGAATGCATGCACTCATGTTCACATGTATGTATTAATGCACTTAAGGTCACAGGCATATACATATGTACATATGCATGCATATATTATATATGTATATATATGTATGTATTCTTTTACTTGTTTCAGTCATTTGACTGCAGCCATGCTGGGGCACTGTCTTTAGTCGAGCAAATCGACCTCAGGACTTATTCTTTGTAAGCCTAGTACTTATTCTATCGGTCTCTTTTGCCAAATCACTAAGTTGACAATCTTTTTCTGAAAAAGTGAAACCGGTCAAGTGAATAAACACCTTTTAAAATTGCATTTTCAAACCTTCTTTCATATAGAGATATATATATATATATTTATATATAATACATACACATATACACACACACATGCACACATACAAACAACACACTCACACAAATATATATAATTATCATCATCATAATCACTATTCTAATGTCCTCATTTACATGCTTGCATGGGCCTAATGGAATTCGTTGAGATAGATTTTCTATTGCCAGAGAGTCCTCCTGCCACCAAATCTCTCCCGATTCCAAGTTTGGTAATATTTCTCCCATGACTGGACATATTCTTTCCCAAAACATTGGAAACAAATAACACCATTGGTCTGATGGCAATTCATGTTTGCGACCATCATGCAATGGCAAGACATACTGGCAGAAACACACATACACACACATGCTTACACATACTTATGCATACATGCATATGCATATATATATATTCATCATCATCATCGTTTAACGTCTGCTTTCCATGCTAGCATGGGTTGGACAATTTGACTGAGGTCTGGCAAACCAGATGGCTGCAGCAGGCCCCTATCTGATCTGGTAGAGTTTCTACAGCTGGATGCTTTTCCTAATGCCAACAACAAATGCATATATATATATATATATATATATTATATATATATATATGACAGGTGTCTTTGAGTTTCCACCCACCTAATCCACTTATTACGTTTCAGTCAATCCAGGATTGTAATAGTAGGGAAACTTGTTCAAGGTGCCACACAATATAACTGAACCCAAATCCAAATGATTGGGTACCAAACAGCTTAACAAGACAACTATATGTATGTTTATGAATTTTTATAAGGAGCCTGTTTGAAATACTTAACTGTAGTGACATCAAGGTAATATGCTACATTATAACTGAATATCAAACATAATACTGAAAGCCTGTTGCTTAAAGAATTTGTGAAGGTCCCTATGGAATAGATCAGAAGCTTGTGAATTGCAGTTTCAGGGCAAAGATAGTCTATGATCTCTATACAAACTGTTGTAAACAAAGAATGATATGTCATTTAAAGAGGGTAAAATATATAAATCTATTAAGTCTCCAAATTCAGAAGAATATTTTGCCCCCATACTCAAATCAAATTTCTCCCTGTTCCACATTTCTATTCAGATAACAGAGCTGCAAAAATCTTCACAGATACATTTCTGTTACACCAAATATTTCTCTGCATAATTATGCATAAAACTTGTAACTATTCATATTTAATGTTGATATCCATTGCCATCCTTTTCATGATGAATCTGGATATTCAACACGTGTACACAGGAAGTACTGGGAGAGGGAAACTTGGTGTGGGTGATGTTTCATATTTGCTGTACAGCAATACTATGAAGCTACAATCCTAATGGGATATAACCACTTAGCAAAACAGTATTCGCTTAGCATATCACCTGACTAACCTCTAATGTAACTATGAACAATAAAAATTAGAACCAGTATAATGTTAAAAAGTGAAACAACTCAAAAGAGGAAAGTAATAAGAAGTAGAGTCCTTAATGAGAAAATGACCCATGCATTTTATGTAACTGGGTAATTTCTCTCATCGGCTGGTAGTCAAATATTCCTATGATTTCAAGACTTTATGGGCATGTGTATGTTTATGTGTATGTATGTAAATGTATACATACATACATACATATATATATATATATATATATATATACTAAGCAATTAAGGGTTTAGCAACGAATTGCCTTACCACACACCGAATTTAGAAATAGCAGTCAAAGAGATTATAGCTATTTCTTCTACTAAAAGGGAGATCACAGTAAAGGCACAGCATTTGAAAGGCAAACACAAACAGGTAAAAGAGAATGAATTAACGGCAATCTATCATACAGTTTTAAGTCACCTACGGACGTACGTTTCGAGATCAAGTCTTAGGAAAGCATAAGAATTAGATAACTCTACTTTACCCAGACTTCTTCTTTCATCAGCGCAGGATACAAACAATCATGAATGATTGAATATTGAATCATTCATGATTGTTTGTATCCTGCGCTGATGAAAGAAGAAGTCTGGGTAAAGTAGAGTTATCTAATTCTTATGCTTTCCTAAGACTTGATCTCGAAACGTACGTCCGTAGGTGACTTAAAACTGTATGATAGATTGCCGTTAATTCATTCTCTTTTACCTGTTTGTGTTTGCCTTTCAAATGCTGTGCCTTTACTGTGATCTCCCTTTTAGTAGAAGAAATAGCTATAATCTCTTTGACTGCTATTTCTAAATTCGGTGTGTGGTAAGGCAATTCGTTGCTAAACCCTTAATTGCTTAGTATTACTAAATTTTCCTCGAATGAGGCTTTTACATGCCAAGACTACTTGGTGTAATTGATAATTGTTCCAAATTAATTAATTTCACCCTTCATTGTTACTATATATATATATATATATATATATATATATATATATATTTATAAATAAGGAT
>NC_043010.1:13341517-13354017 GCF_006345805.1 Octopus sinensis
TGACATTTTCGGCCTGATCTGCTTAAGAACTTCATACTACTTGACTCTTTTGAGTTCAATCTGCCTGGGACCACCCTGTTTTTATGATAGATTCATTTTAAAGTATTTGTATGAAGAACTTCTTGTTAATCTTTTTCTTACCATATTTCTCTTGAAACATATGATCTTCATGTCAATTTATTTTGAAAATTATGAAGAACTTGGTAAAATAACTTTGCCATTATCCCACTGGTGTCTGGTATAAAGGCAGTGAGATGGCAGAATCATTAGCATGCTTAGCAAAATGCTTGGCAGCATATCATCCATCTTTACACTTTGAGTTCAAATTCCACTGAAGTCAATGTTGCCTTTCATCCTTTTAAGGTTAATGAAATAAGTACCAGTTGAACACTGGGGTCAATGTAATTGACTAGTCCCTTCCCACAGAATTTCAGGCCTTGTGCATATAGTTGGAAGGATTAAGCTGGTGTCTAGTACAAATTAACATGAGATTTTAATGGACAGTTTTATTTTAGGTCACTTAAAAACAGAAAGTTTGTATCAGAGAATGAGAAATGGCCTTGGATGGGTTGATATCAAAAGGGTTAAGTTATTTTCCAAATACCAACTTAATAATGAGGAAGTTAGCTGCTTTACTAAATCCTTCCAAATACTTGTTTATTTTCAAAATTTATTGAAATTTATTTTCAAAATTCTTGTTTATTTTCAAAATTTATCGAAATTTATTTTCAAAATTATTGTTTATTTTCAAAATTTATCGAAATGCATAAGCAGTGAATTTCACGTTTATGCAATTAACCAAGGAATCTTGTTAATTAATTCTTGACTGGGTTCAAGCTATTCACTTCAGCAAACCATTTCTTTAAATCAAACCATTTATTCAAAAACACCCATTTTGTTTACACATGATACCTCATTTCAACATGGTAAGGCTAAGGTGAATATAATGGCCTCAACAACATAGCTCAATGCCACTGATGGAAAACAAATCAAAAAAATCAATACTTTATTCAATCACCTATATAGATCTAACTGCAGAAAAAAGACTACACTTTCAATTCATACTCTAAATAAAATTGTCTTGATGATATTTTTGTTGCATTTATTTTATTATTACTGTTATTATTTTTTAATTGAACCTGGATTAAGTTGATCTGAAATTGCTGCATAGTGGTGAACTGGTTTACTGGGTTTGAAACTTATCAAGGATCAATTAGATTTTCATTGCTCCAAGGTCAATAAAATATATTTTATCAAAATACAGAGAAACATATTTATTACTAAACCATTACCATGGGGATTGTAGACATCTCTAAAACAGTTGATTTGGGATTTTTTATCTAGTCAACAAGGATTGATTGGACACAATCAATAGAACCTGATCTAATCTGACTTAAACCCTTGATGGAAAATTACCAATATTATTATTTATTAGTAGTAAAAATGTTATTCCATTGAAAAAGGGGTTTATTTTTTTAATTTGTTGTATCACCTTGTAAATTCTTCTATTACTTCCCATCTAGGACTTCCTTAACTGCAACTAGACCTCATGGGCTAAAAGCACATTCTTTCTACCAGATAATGAAGAAGATGGTGCAAGAAGGAGGTCATCAGTTTCAACTTACCACTATGGAACTATGGCATTAGTTAAAGAGCAGATGTGCAACTTGCTTCATTTCTGTAACAGAACAGAATTCATGAAGATATCAACACTTTAATAGAAAGCGAAGGAATATCATTTAAAAATATCTCCCAACTTTGCCCCTTTGTCTCTCTCTCTCTCTCTCTCTCTCTCTCTCTCTCTAAGTACCTATCCCTTTCTATTTTGCTTACCTTCTGGGAATCTATCATTGTATATGAGTGGCTTTCTTTCTCCTTTCCACATGCAAGTATGAAGTTAAATGTTTATGGAGGACAAAAGAGATGGACTTAATGCTGGGACAGTTATTCTGCCTTTAATCCCAGATTGGTCAAATGTGTCAGTGAAATGGAGAATAAGAAAAAGCTGCAACAAGGAACTGAAACTGGATGATTTGATGCAATTTGCCAGTTTACTTATCTTCTAGGGAGAGTATATGCAACAAAAAAAGAAAAAAAAAAAGAAAAGACGTAGACAGGTGGTGTACAAAACAAACAGATGTATTAGTATAACACTCAGGAATAGAAAAAGTCTTTTACGTTTCGAGCCTATGCTCTTCTACAGAAAGGGACACAGAAAAAACGAGAGAAACAAGGAGAGAAAAAAATGTGTGTAGTGGTTAACGACCTATCATGGCGACTTATCTTCTACCCTGTAGTACACATCTCTACCAAACATTATGGGATGCTTAAAGATACATATATCATATCTCCAGCTCTATTATTAAGTGCAACAGTAATCAATCTTAATGAGGGTGCACGGCCTAATGTATATAGATTGCTGCGTTCACAACTGCGAGATTATGGTTTCAATTCCTGGACCGGGCAATACTTTGTGTTCTTGAGCAAAACATTTTGTCTCACATTGGTCTGCAATGCTTCAACATCTGACATGTGGAACACCATGCAATCTATTCAGGCTGTGTTGATTTGATGGTGGGAGGAAGTGAGCTTCTGTACAACACAAACTTTTGACCGCTACAAACGAATCACCTGTGCAGGTTGTCCAGCAAGAAATTGCAGAATCATCTTTCCTTGGACTTGAGCGACGACCAAGAAGAAGAAGAAGAAGTTAACCTTACTTCTCCCTCACAGATGATACGTGTTTTAGTAATCACCCAATCCATTGATCTCTTATGAAAGACAAATTTGTGCTCATCTCGTTAACAAAACATTTGTTTACCTTATTTGTCTTCTCTTATGAATTAGAACTTTTTGGATTCTTGGGGGGTTTTTTTCTCGTGGCTTTGAAGAAAAAGAGCATTGCTGATGATCCTTTTTCAGGGCTTCCATGACTGGTTGATAGAAGTAATGAAGTTATCTTAAGAGCAAAGGTGACCTATTCTGAAGGCTTGTAACAGAATGTACTCTGTTAAACCACACGAGAACCAGGTGTGGTGTTAAACACGGTGACACACCAAGAACACATTCATCAATGGATGCCATAATAATTCACCAGGCTATTTCCAGCTATGCATTCAGAAAATGTGCTAGAGGAGAAACCATTTACTTCTGTTTCAAAATATAAGAAGTGTTACATTTATATTCATGTTTTTTAAAATTATTTGACCAAAATAAAAGGTTGCTGTGTCCATGGCCTTCACACAGGTGAAGTCCCTCCAATACTTCTACATTGAGCATTCCAGATAGTTAAGTATGAGGGGGGGCGTGCTGAAAAGTTCCTGACTTTAAGGTATTGCAAAAGGCCTGGCTGGAGGCCCAACCATCCAAGTTCTTTTACAGGGTTTAGTAAAAATGAAGGACTGCTGCCATCAGTGTGCCATAAGTGCCATAATCTGGGAGAGGAATATGTTGGATAAACTCATAATTAACTCATCCTCCTGTAATTTCTTTTGCCCAAAGCCAGGAACTTTTCAGCACCCCTCATAAGTAAGATGCCAGAGCAGTTTGTATCTAATGCTTCAGTATTGTGCCGCAGTTATGGGGGAAAACACTTATCCCTCAAAGGCTCAATTCATGTTATTTTTTAATGGATATCATAGAGCTTGCTATAAAGAGTAGGAGAAATGTTGTTTTCTTATAATTATTGTTTCTCTCACTCTTTCTTCCTGTTTCTGTTGTACCTGTATTTCAAAGGGGCCAGCCTTGTCACACTCTCTGTCACGGTGAATCTCCCCGAGAACTACGTTAAGGGTACACGTGTCTGTGGAGTGCTCAGCCACTTGCATGTTAATAAATAAGCTGTGACGTCACTGGTGCCAAGCTGTATCGAGCCCTTTGCCTTTCCCTTGGATAACATCAGTGGTGTGGAAAGGAGAGGCTGGTATGCATGGGCGACTGCTGGTCTTCCATAAACAACCTTGCCCAGACTTGTGCCTGGGAGGGTAACTTTCTAGGTGCAATCCCATGGTCATTCATGACCAAAGGGGCTCACAATCACACAATCAATTGTTGTTGTTATTTCTATTTAGCTGATTTATAATCAAAGTTATTCCAGTAATGGTCGTCCAGTCTAATTTTTCAGCCATAGTATATCAATGACTACACAATCCAATATGTCTAGCAAAATAAGTGACCACTTATAGATAGATACCCTCCTTCTAAAATTCATTCGTTCCTCTTTGATGTCTCATTAGTTTGCAGTTCAGTTACGCATATAAGTACAAATTGTAGATAGATGTGTTAATGAGTTCCACCATGTTCACTTGTCCTACACACACTGACAACACCAAACTGCAGTATTCAGTGATGCAACAATGACAAAAGTGTTATGGGACATGCAACTGCTGTCTATAAAACTGGCTGATCTGGAACCCAACCTAGGCCCCCCATATCTACGGTGTTCGCTGCTGGAATAAGGAGTGGTTGGAGATCACGCGGTCGTTAGCCTCAAATCACCAGGCCTGGTCGGCGTTTGTGAGAGATGCAGCATTGAGGATGAATGAAGCCAGCTCAACCCACCCCAGGTGAATGCTGTCTCAAGTCAAGTCTATAAAACTACATTTACAAAAAAATAAATTGAATATTAACTGGCAATTTTTACATAACTTATGCTGATGTCTGCATGGTGAGTGCACACATGCATGTGTATGCATGAGAATGTGTATGTGTATGCATCTGTTGGTTGAGAATGTAATGTTTCAGTAATTCAAAGTTTATGAGTAACTTGGCTGAATATAAGTTAAGAAGACGAAGACAATTGTCTATATTTCTGAAATTCGCTATTGCTACAGTCGTGTGTAATTATCAAACCCATACACTTCATATTTTTGTTCAACTCCTTTTGTTAACAAATTTCTCTTGAAATATATTGCCATTGCTTTAATTAATTTTGAAAATAATGAAGAATTTAGTAAAATAATTTTGTCATTCTTTAGATGGTGTTTGGAATATAATTAACTTGAAATTTTGATGAAAGGTTTAATACAAATCACTAAAAAACAGTAAGTTTTTATCATACAACCAAATCACTAAAAGCAGGAAGTTTTTACCACAGAACCAAAATCAGTCTCTGGCAGGTTGGTACCAAAAGACTTAAGGTCTTCAACAAGAGTCTAATTTTCAGAACAAATAACAAGGTTCTTGCAAAATAGGGACCCAAATCTGCATTTATCAAGGTCACTGTTATTACTTTTTGTGACGGTACCTGTTAATCCTTGATGGTGTATAAATAAATCATTGGTAGAACAGAATGACTATTTTAAGATGGTGGTCTTGATTATTTTTGTATTTCTAAATATATTTTTTTCTTTTTGTTTATATGTTTCTGGTATATCTTCTGGAACAACATTTACCATTTATATTTTGTTTGCTCACATCATTGGACTGCAGCCATGCTAGGGCACTGCTTTGAACAAATTGACTCCATTACTTATTTCTTAAGTCTAGTACTTAGTCTGTTAGTCTCCTTTTTGCTTGACCACTACGTTACATGAATGTAAACAAACCAACACAAGTTGTCAAATGTTTATGGTAGTAGAGAACACTGATACAAAACACACACACACATGTGTAATATGCTTCCACACTGTTTCCACTAACCAAATTCACTCACTGGCCATACGGGGGCTATGCTAGAAAATACCTGCCCAAGGTGCCACACAGTGGGACTGAACCAGACACCACATAATATCAAAGTAAACTTGTTCATCACACAGCCATGCTTCACAAAAGCTATCCATAACATTCAATTAAGAATGAACTTGAAAATTTTTATTTCTCACCCAAAGTTTCAACACCTTTTATTTTTATCTGCGGTGTTAGAATCCTTGTAGATCAGTGATTCTTAACCAGGGTCCACATGGGCCCCTGAGGGTCCATATAATATTTCTTTTGTGGGAAGTGGCAGAGTCCACATAGCAATACAGTAAATTAAAGATCCACAATAGAATTTGAAGGGCCCCTGACAAAATTCTGCTTCAGATATATGTATTGGTATGTATTGCAAGAAACAGCTGGGTTTCTTTCTCTAACATTTTACATAGTTCAACCTACATAATTTAAAGTGTGAAAAACAAAATGGGAATTTTGAAAGAAGTCTCTATACAACTAGCTTTTAAACACTGAAAGGCTCTGGGGTCCACCAGAATAAAATGATAATGAAAGAGACCCATAGATACAAAACAAAAAGGTTGAGAATCCCCTACTGTAGATGATGAGAGCAAAAAATATTTGATAGATCTTTACCTGTTATAGTAATCTTGTGTCTCCTGAAATTCGCCAACACTACACCTGATATTCTCTGCTCCATATTCATGCACACAGGTATATCATGACTCATACACTGTTCACTTTTCTGACTTTTATACATGCACCTTTGATGAGTTGTAGTGCACCTGAACACTATACACAATAATTTCATCATTATTATTATTATTATTATTATTATTATTATTATTATTATTATTATTATTTTTAACATTGTAGATAGTAAAAAAAATGTTGAAACTCTTGGTTAGAAATAAAATTTCTGCTTTCATTCCTAACTAAATGCTATAATAGACATGCTTGTGTGGTTAAACGTGTGTTTCCAATCCCATGGTTCTGGGTTCAGTCTCACTGCACAGTGGTACCTTGGGCAAGTGTCTTCTGCTATAGCCGCGGGCCTGCGAGTAGATTTAGTAAACGGAAATTGAAAGAAGCCCATTGTGTGTGTGTGTTTGTGTGTGTTTGTGTGTGTGTGTGTCTGTGTGTGTGTGTGTTTGTGTGTGTTTGTGTGTGTGGTGTGTGTCTGTGTGTCTGTGTGTTTGTGTGTGTGTGTGCACATCTTTGTGTCTGTGTTTGTCCTCCACCACTATTTGACATCTGGTGTTGGTGTATTTATGTCCCCACAACTCAGTGGTTCAGCAAAAGAAACTGATAGAATAAGTACTAGGCTTACAAAGCAAGTGCCAGGGGTCGATTCATTTGACTAAAGATTTTTCAATGCGGAGCCCCAGCATGGCCACAGTCTAATGACTGAGACTACTAAAAAAGAGAAAAAATAGAAGATATAAGTGAGGAAGTGTTGTTCCTTAATATAATCAGAACCATACTAAACGAAAATACATATTTAGAAATACAAAAATTATTTTCTACTCAAGGCACAAGGTCCAAAATTTTTGGTGAAGGGACCAGTCGATTAGATCAATCCCAGTACGTAATTGATACTTAATTTATTGACTCTGAAAAGATGAAAGGCAAAGTCGACCTCGGCGGAATAGAAATACAAAAATTAAGATACCCATTGAGCAAAATTGCTTAATGAAAAATTAGGGGCCCATTTAGTAAACCCTAATAATTTGTTGTGTTCTGTATATCAAACTTTTATTGAATACCCGAAACATGTTAATATAATAAAATGCTTCATATTTTCTGACATACAAGTTGACATAGTATATAAGTTGAGGTGGGATTTTTGCAGTCAAAAATAATCAATGTTTAAGTTGATACTCATCATATAAGTAGACTCCCCCCCCTCTCCATTTTGTCCTGAATAACCACTCTACCAGAGATTTTTTCGTTGCAGGTACATTCCTTTGACTGTAAATTTCTTGTCTGAAAAATTCAACTTACATGCCAGAAAATATGGTAAATCTTCTTGATCTAAATGGTTGAATTAAAATATGTGCATCAAGTGAAAGATGTAATGTCCTTGAAATTGTTGTTTTGTATACCCTTAATGGTGATTCCAATACCATTTTCCAGACAGTTCTATAAATAATTCATATTTATTATGGTCTGTACCAGTTATTTACCTCTTTCTAACCAGGATGATATTCATAAATTTAATTTCTCAGCCACAAATACTATAATATATCAGCATATAATATATACTATAGCATATCAGTATAGAGTTTATACTCCTGGATGTCAGTATATGATATCTGAGCATACAGTATA
Organism: Octopus sinensis; assembly: GCF_006345805.1. NCBI lineage: Eukaryota > Metazoa > Mollusca > Cephalopoda > Octopoda > Octopodidae > Octopus > Octopus sinensis. The sequence goes on from NC_043010.1 coordinate 13,349,498, forward strand.
TATTATATCAACATATATCATAAACTATATCAGTATATGGTATATATTGCAGTACATTAGTATCTATTAAATACAAATACAGTGTATTGTATAGTGTATTTTTATTCATATATAGTATATGCTATCATATATCAATATAGTATATACTATAGAGTATTGTATATACAGTAGTAAATCAGCATGCAGAACATACCATACTATTTCAGTACATAGTGTATTGAAAAGATAATTGATCAAATGTTCTTCCCAGTCCATAATCCTGCTTTTCAGATTCTGTGATAAAAATATCCACTGAATGGGACTCTGGTCTTTTGCAGGATTACTCGATTTTGCCAACTGAGTGGACTGGAGCAACATGAAATGAAGAGTTTTGCTTAAGAACACAATGCATCACTTGTTCCAGAAATCGAAACCACAATCTTACAATCATGAGCACAACACCTTACCCACTAAGCCATGCATCTCCAAGTATATTGTTTATACTATAGTACGTGTTACTATATATTAGTATACAGCATATACTATAGTATATATTAGTGTACATTATTATAAAGTAAATACTATGATGTATCAGCATACATATATACTATAGTTTGTCAGTATATACTATATGCTATTATATATCTGTATATAGTTTACATACTACTATATCAGAATATAGTGGAGGCACATGGCCTAGTGGTTAGAGCAGCGGACTCATGGTCAAGGGATCGCGGGTTTGTGTGTGTTTATGAGTGACACACCTAAGCTCCATGCGGCTCTGGCAGAAGGTAATAGCGAACCTCTGCTAACTCTTTCGCCACAACTTTCTCTCACTCTTTCCTCCTGCATCTTGCAGCTCACCTGCGATGGACCGGCGTCCCATCCAGGTGGGGAACCTATATGCCAAGGAAACCGGGAAACCAGCCCTTATGAGCCAGGGATGGCTCAAGAAGGAACAAAAATATCAGTGTATAAGTAATTCCACTCATTTCTACTTCATTAGTTTGACAATGTATTTCTTTCAATGGAATTCTTTTCCTATCTACTACACTATGTTGCAAGGGGTTGGGTGGATTTAGAAATTCAAAGATTTACTTTTTTTCTTTTTTTAAAGAAAAAGCTTCTTTATTGCTGAAATTAGACTAAACTGATTGAGGTAAACAGATTGAGAAGACAACTTTCTTCTCAACCCAGAAGTACAAACACAAACTAGTTAGGTTTGAACTTCAGTCTATAAGGTCAGCCATTACAATTAGTCCAAAATTCAGAAATCTTGCTATTCAGAACTAAGACTGAAGATTGCACTATTGAGGGATTAAAAGGATTTAGCTAATCTCAAACAGAATTGAACTTTCCAATGAGTCTAGACCTTGTCTTTCCAAACTGTATTCTATAAAAAGCCTTTTTTTTTTATATTTATATGTCAAATATAAATCTGTTTATATTTTATACAAATCATTTGTTTACATTCATTTCATCAATGGTGGAATTCATCAGCAACTTAGGGTGAGATGTATGATAACTCATTTAAAAAAACTCGCATGGATAATGGATAACCCAATCTTTTTAGAGTCAATACAAATAACAGAATCTATTCTCAGTAGAAGCACTAGGTAACAAATTACACACACACACACACACACACATAGGTGCAGGCATGGCTGTGTGGTAAGAAGGTTGTTTCCCAACCACACTTTGTGGTGGGGAAACAACCACAAATGGTGCTATTCCCTCAATATCATATTAGTTGCAAATTTTTTTCTTTTTCCCAGAATGGTTTCATGGGAATTTTTTGCTTTGTTTATTTATTTATATATTTATTACTTATAATTATTTTTTTTCTTTTAAATAAATGGAAATGTATGTACATATGTGTACATGTGTGGGGATGGGCACTCACACACACATACACACATGTATACACACATATCTGTACAAGCTTCATCTATAATATACAATTCCTGTACCTTAGTAAAGAATGATTATCTAATGTACCTTCCGATAACTTTGGTAATTATATTAGGCCTAATTAGTTTGATATTTACTTCTAAACTCGCATCCAAGAAAACACAGGTAGCTTACTGGCTACCTGCTGTTAGCTGCAATTAATTACATTTTTGAGAGCAGGAATTCTGGAATGCATTGGTAATACACCGTAATGCTAGTTCGAACAATTTTTGTGTCAGAATGATATCTATTATTTTCTATGTTTCAAGCTATCTTTATTATGATGCAGGATAACTCTACATTCTACAGCATAGAGAAGCAGTTTTCATCAATTAGAAACAGGTGATACTCTATCATCATCCTCATCATCATCATCATTATCGTTTAACGTCCGTTTTCCGTGCAAGTATGGGTTGGACGGTTCAACCAGGATCTGGGAAGCCAGTAGGCTGCACCAGGCTCCAGTCTGATCTGGCAGTGTTTCTACAGCTGAATGGTCTTCCTAATGCCAACCACTCCGTGAGTGTAGTGGGTGCTTTTTACGTGCCACCGGCATAGGTGCCAGGGGAGGCTGGCATTGGCCATGATCGGTTGGTGCTTTTTATGTGCCACCGGCACAGAAGCCAGTCAAGAACAAATATAAAAAGTGCACGGGTACTATTTGATAACTATACCCCCGGGGTTAAATGCTATATTTGCAGCTTTCTTTAACAAAAATATCAAGGTAAGAAATTTGAAGGAAACTATAAAAATTTCGGGTTATTTGTATGACAGTAATGATAAATTTTGCTAATATTATAATTAATTCATCAGATTCTATAAAAATTAATTTTTTTTTAAATGGGGCTGTTTGCAGCAAAAATACTTTTTTAGTAATGGAAATAAATGCAAATGAAAGAAATATTTGGTATGTATATATGTGTTTATATATGCATACATGTATGTGTCTGTGTGTGTGTATGTCTGTATATATATGTATAGCTATATATATGTGAGTGTGTGTGCATACATATAAATACATACATATGTTTGTATGTGTGTATATATATATATATATATATATATATATATATGCACAAACACTCACACATATATATATATATATATACAATTGTCTGTGTGTGTGTGTGTCTATATATATATATGTATAGCTATATATATATATATATGTGTGTGTGTGTGTGTGTGTGTGCATGCATATAAATACATACATATGTTTGTATGTGTGTGTATATATATATATATATGCACAAACACTCATATATATATATATACAATTGTGTGTATGTGCGTGTGTGTGTGTGTGTGTGTGTGTGTGTGTGTGTGTGTGTGTGTGCATGCGTGTGATGTTAACATTTGTTATATATTGGGGGTAGGTCAGCTTTTTTTAGCAACAGGTTGTGACTCTTACCTTGTGTCCATTCAATGGAAACCTCTCTGCTTCCTCTTCCCCATCCTGATGAGGGCTACAGTCGATGATACGGAGAATTTCCATTTTTTATTCCGTCCCTCATCCGACCAGAACTTAATCCCATCATTATCCTTGCAAGAAAAACGTGTGTTGAACCATTAAATAATTAGTCCAGATTCACCGAAAAGCTTGAGGTCAAACGCACTTTGTTGCAACTTATTAGACACACACAGTGTTACACAAACCTACATGACAATCCTCTTCAAAGTGAAGGTCATCAGTTATGGCTAAAATCTTTACATAGCAACATTAACTACTTCCTGGATTTAAGTGGACAGATTAAATCAAAAAAAATTTTTCATTACATACAGAAATATCGTTGTTGTCATGCTTAAATCGGCGGAACATCCTGCATAAACAAAAATGGTGCTATTCCCTCAATATCATATTAGTTGCAAATTTTTTTTCTTTTTCCCAGAATGGTTTCATGGGAATTTTTTGCTTTGTTTATTTATTTATATATTTATTACTTATAATTATTATTTTTTTCTTTTAAATAAAATTAGTGTACCCTTATAACAATAAGACCCAAGTCACAAGAATATTCTTGCATAACAATATTGATTAAAGCAAGAATTGGCAACCTTTTCTAATTATAAGCAATTTTTTTTTTTTACATCTAATTAACCACACAAGACCATTTATAACATACAATGCAATTTACTTGATCTTCCTTCATAAAATAGACACACCATTTGTATTGAATTCTGAATAGATCTTTAATAAATTCATGTTTTGTGTAAAAGCAATACATGAGCTAATATATAAATGTGTGTGTGTGTGGTGTGTGTGTGTGTGTGTGTGTGCATGCGTGTGATGTTAACATTTGTTATATATTGGGGGTAGGTCAGCTTTTTTTAGCAACAGGTTGTGACTCTTACCTTGTGTCCATTCAATGGAAACCTCTCTGCTTCCTCTTCCCCATCCTGATGAGGGCTACAGTCGATGATACGGAGAATTTCCATTTTTTATTCCGTCCCTCATCCGACCAGAACTTAATCCCATCATTATCCTTGCAAGAAAAACGTGTGTTGAACCATAAATAATTAGTCCAGATTCACCGAAAAGCTTGAGGTCAAACGCACTTTGTTGCAACTTATTAGACACACACAGTGTTACA
>NC_043010.1:13366517-13394017 GCF_006345805.1 Octopus sinensis
GATAGCAATGTTTTGTCTCCATTCATCTTCCCACATGGCCTCACACTCAACACGGAAGCTTGAATCAAGTGCATGGAGGAGGTAGTGCTGCCCTCGGTCAAGAGGGTGGCTGCTGGAAGACCCTACGTCTGGCAAGAGGACTCTGCACCATGCCAAAGAAGCAGGAGAACCCAGTCATGGTTGTCAGACAATTTCTGCAACCACATCAGCCCTAACACCTGGCCACCTAACTCCAGACTGCAACACCTTTGATTATTTTGTGCAGAGCACAGTTGAGTGAGAGACCAAAAAAGCTCCTTGTAACACCAAAGTTGAACTGGAAGCAAGGAATAAGGCAGCATTCACCAACTTAAACAAGAAGAGTGGTAAGAGATTCTGAAGTCATCTGGAGGCCATGGATGAAGCCAATGGCGATTTTATTGAATAGATTTACTCAGTATTTCAAGATATTTTTATGTAATTTTGGTAAATATATCTTATATATAAATGAAATGTCAGTGTTATTTTCATTTTTGTGTAATTTAGATGACAATATATTCACCACAATCTGTGTGTGTGTGTATATATAATATATATATATATATATATATATATATATATATATATACAGGGTATTTGAGGACATACCTATTTTGGGTCATTGCTGCATTTTTTGCTAGCCCTGTATAATCATTGCTTCAGAAAATAATGGTAGACCCTCAGCTAACTCAAGAGATGAAGAGGTATGCTGTTACTGTGGTTATCAAGGCTGAACATAGTGATTTAGAAATATCTCAAGTTTTAAAAGTTGCCAGATCTTTCGTCTACAAAGTTTGTAAGAAGCTAGAGACTGTAGACAGAAAAGTATCACCAGTATCAAAGCATAAAATGTATTCTAAACACTCTGAAATCATCAGAACACCTGAATTTATCCATCACGTTCAGCAGGCCATTGATTACAATCCCAGAAAGTCCATGAGATCAATCGCAAAAGATCTCCATGTATCAGACGGAACAGTCAGAAATATTGTCCTTGAAGACATCAGATATAAGTGTTATATGATGAGGAAAGGTTAATTTGTCAGAAAAAAAAACAAAATAAAATCACTACATCAGTTCTAAAAGGCTCTTAAACAAACTGAAATATCCAGCAGAAGATTTGATTTGGTTTTTCTCAAATGAGAAAAACTTCGACCAAGATCAAAAAGTTAACAGAAGAAATGATAGATGGTTATGTGCAGACCCTTCAGAAGTTGCAAGTGTTATGCATACAAAATTTCCTGCAACTGTCGTGGTTTTAGGGGTTGTCAGCAACGAAGGGCATGTGATGCCTTTTTACTTCTTTCCACAAGGCCTTAGAGTTAACTCTGCCGCCTACTTTGAGGTCCTGGAAATAATTGTTAAGCCCTGGATAGACAGTGTATGCAATGGAAGGCCATATGCGTTTCAGTAAGACTCTGCACTATCACACATGGCTCTAGTAACACAGGAATGGATGGCTGAAAATTTTCATGATCCCATAACCCCTAACATTTGACCTCCTAATTCTCCAGGTCTCAATCCATTAGACTATTACATGTGGAGCGTTGTTGAGAGAGAGGTCAATGAGCATGCTCATAACACCAAAGATTCTTTGAAAGCTGCCATAGTCAGAGTAATGCCCAAAATGAACCAGATCATCTGATTCGAGCATGTAGAGGATTTAGATATACAGATATACATTTAGGACTTCATTTGTGCTGAGGTGGATGGGTCTTCTCAAGCTCAGTAACTTCCCAAAAACCTCAATCCTTTCTGTCATGACCTCCATGAAACTCAACGTCCTGAAGTCAATCTCCATTACATCATTCCATTCCTTCGTAGCCCTGCCCCCTCTTCCACAACATTTAATGATTAGACATTTAATGGTCAGAACCTCTTTATGCAGATATCTTCATCCATACACATCACATGACCATACCAGAATAGTCTTTTCTCTAGCTCACAATTATGCCCAGTTTTTCTCTCAACACATTGGCATTTCGTCACACATGCACACTGACATTGCACATCCAGCAGAGCTTGCTAACTTCATTTTTATCTAGTTTTTTCATGTCCCCTGTATTTACAGCCCATGTTTCACTATTATGAAGTATTGCTCTTCATATACAAGCATCATACAATCTTTGTCAGCCTGAGGCTATAGCAGAAGACATTTGCTCAAGGTGCAATGCTGTAGGACTGAACCCAGAACCATGTTGTTGGGAAGTAAACTTCTTACCACACAGCCAGACCTATGCCTAAGGAAAAACGAAGAGCACAGACAATGAAGTCTTAAATATATACAAAAAGATGGGATGGTCATGATAGGAATTCCTTTAATCATAGGACTGCTGGATCAAACAGCAACATCAAAGCATTAGATCCACTGCTAAGGAGGAGCCCTTATACGGTCATATGATCTACAAGAAATAGCAGCCAAATCTACCTCAATCCACACCCTACCATTTTGAAACCTGAATGAACACATCAGATAATGTTGCCCCACATACCATGACTGGAATACCATCAATCACAAGATATACCACGTCTGCATGATCATGACTGACCCGGGGTCAGACAACAACTTCAACAGTGACAATCTATCATAGGACCCTATAGTAGTTGACTATAGAAAGAGAAAGTGAATTAACCCTCATTACTAATGAAATATGATAATTCTTGTGAATAAGAAATTAAAAGAAAATTAAGTTTTAGTTTCAAAGCAACCATAGCTTAATACATTTCTTTCGTATTTTATTAATTGTTCCATAGCAAATGTACTCTTGATAAATCACAATAAAATTGGGCTTAGAGGGGAAGGAAGGGACTCTCTCATAAAAGTACATAGTTGCTTTCATTAGATTAACAGAGTAACTATTAATGCCACAGACTTTTTTTTTCCTTTTATAAAGGCATTTTGAGAAAGCAACAAATTTTCTCTTCAATTAACTAATTAGGTGGCAAGCTGGTAAAATCATTAGTATGTTGGATTAAAATGCTTAGCAGCATTTTGTCCTGCTCTTTATATTTGTTGTTTTAATCTCACTTAAGTCAACTTTACATTTCATACCTTCAGGGAGGTATAATGGATGGCAAAAGTACCTATCAACTATTATCATCATCATCACTTAACGTCTGCTTTCCATGCTGGCATGGGTTGGACGGTTTGATATGGAGCTGGCTCCAACTGGCTGTTGTAGTATGGTCTCTATGTCTGGATGCTCTTCCTAATTATAATTACTTAACAGAGCATGTTGGGTGCTTTTTACAGGCCACCAGCACAGGTACGTTTACACAGCACCAGTACAGGTGCATTAATTGAGCCCAATTAGAGAATTGTCAGTGGGGCCCCTCTACTCCACAAAAGCTGAAGATTGAATGTTTTATGCTTCATGAAGTGTGCCATTCCCAGACAGAAAGTGTTGAGGGTTTGAGGCTCCTCCACAATGATATACTAAAAATTCATCCCAGTGTCCTCCACTTTAGCAATTTGAACAAATCTGTCTAATTGGCCCAATTTGAACAAATCTGTCTAATTGGCTTAAAACCAGCCCAGGCTATTTATTTTCTAAAACTACTTATACTACTACCAATAACAATAATATTGATGATGATGATGATGATGATGATGCTTCTATTGCTGCTACCACAACTACTGTTACTAGTAAAAATGATTAAAAATTTTAGCACAAGGAAGTAATTTCAGGGGAGGGAATAAGCTGATTATATCAACCTGTAAGCACTCAAAATCTTTTGAGTTCTTAAGGCCTCTATGGATCTTAACCTGGAGCCCCTGTCTTGAACCCTGCAATAGACTGGCATCCCACAAAAGTAAATTTTTAACCACTCTCACACTGACACACAAGAATATGTGTTGGGCGCAACTAGAATGCTTTTCATCAAAGGTCTGCTTGATCAGGTTAGGACTGAGGCTAAACAACAGTAACAGCAACAAAAGCAACAAAATATATGAATATATAATATCTGGATGTATCATAAATATATATGTATAGATGTAAACATACACACACACACACACACACATATATATATATATATAAATAAAAGGGCAAGCAACAGGTGGCTTAGCCACATACCGAAAAATTAGAAATAGCAGTCAAAGACCGCTTATTTCTATTTTCTACAAATATAACCCCACATACAACATATACATGTGACTCACATATGTAAAACAGAAGGAAAAAGTAACGAAAACAAAGTCTTTTGATTAGTTACGGACGCGTTTCTGGATTAGGATTATAAATCAATTCATTTCCTTCTTCAGCGCAACATTCCACTTAAATAGATTTTGCAAATGCTGTACATACCTCCAGCTTCCCAAACTAGCGTCATTGGAGATAGTAGGAGATAGCCAGCATAGGCCAAATCCAAATAGACGAATGAATTCATACTTTCCCTCCAAAATTTTACCATGTGCGTCACAAAAATAATTGTTGGGTTTTTTTTCAAATTAATAATTATTTACCCTTATATTATTAATATATATATATATATATATAAAAGGAACACGTGAGTTGATATATATGGAAAAAAAAGTCAAGATAGAAAATTCTAAAATAATTTTATAAAATGCATTTCAGTACCGGTTCAATCATTGAGACTTTTTCAACTTTAACAATTAAATAATTAAATTTAGAAAAATTAAAAGAAAAGTTTTTTTTAAAGAATATTTGAACACTATACAAATATTCTTTTAAAAAAAACTTTTTTTTAATTTTTCTAAATTTAATTATTTAATTGTTACAGTTGAAAAAGTCTCAATGACTGAAACCGGTACTGAAATGTTTTTTATAAAATTATTTTAGAATTTTCTATCTTGACTTCTTTTTCCATATATATATATATATATATATATACATACATGATGGACTCTCCCATTCAAAACGACATATGAGCATTCAGCTTTTGCTAAATGACCTGCACAAATGATTTGTTTATAGTGATCAAATGCTCGTGCCATACATTAGCTCATTGTCTCCATCAAAAACGACATTGTCTGAACAGGTGCACTGTGTGCCACACGTCAGGTGTCAAAGTGATTGTAGAGCAATGTGAGATGAAGTGTCTTGCTCAAGAACACAATGCACTGCCCAGTCTGGGAATTGAAATCAGGTTCTAGCAATCATGAGTGTAACATCCTATCTACTAAGTCATGCGTTTATCAAATAAGCACAGGGGTCAGTTTGTACAACTGAATCCTTCAAGACAGTTCCCCAACAGGACCTATTCCAATGAGAGAAACAAGTAAAAGGTTAAAGATAAAGGATAGAGATAGATAGATAGATAGATAGATAGATTTCTTTATTGGTCACACAGGGTTAGACACAGAGGGGACAATTACAATGTAGACTTTTTCTTTTTGAGGGGGGTGAAAACAAAGTAAAAAAAAGAAACAAAAATAGGGACAATGATCTAATGGGATCAAAATCATTGGGGATATATGCAAAAAATGTCGAAATAGTACAAAAAGTTCCCAAGAAATGGAGAGGTTTATCTGTGGAAAGAAAAAGCTACATAAAGACCACAGTAACCCCGGGCAATTACATCACATGTTAGCATATTTATTTACAATTAAGTAACTCTCTGTTTTAAATTTTTATGGTTCATAGGATCATGCTCAAGGTGGCTTTGTCATTCATACGTGCCATCCTTGCTACATTTACCCATATATATATATATATATACTGCGGGCTCCTTTCAGTTTCCATCTGCCAAATCCACTCACAAGGCTTTGATCAGCCTGAGACTATAGTAGAAGACACTTGCCCAAGGTGGCAGGCAGTGGGACTGAACATGGAACCATGTGGTTGGTAAGCAAGCTACTTAGCACACACCCACTCCAGTACCTATAGCACACTCCTTACCACACAGCCACTCCTGCTCGTATATGTATATATGTATATATTAAGTATATGATTTAACTTACTAACCCAATTCATATATTTCTATAACAGTTTTCATATCTACACTGATTTACGCTATTAAATTCAAAGGAAGAAACAATGTTAGAAATCTTTGGAAATTATTCCAATAAAAGGAATTACTCGCATTCAACCTTTTAAAAATCAATAAAAATATAAAAGTATATATAATATATAAACATATATAAATGTGTGTGTGTGTGTGTGCATGTATAAGAGGTTTTGGGCCAGAAGACCCAAGATGGCAGTTAAAGCTATGTAAGTACTACAGAAGGACCATAGTTAGACCCTTGGTTCGATAATAGTATGCATGTAATAGTAATAAACAGTAGTAATAGTAGACACCCGTATGTATATATATATATATGCATATATATGTGCCATATATATATATATATATATATATATATATATATGTACATATATGTATGTGCATTTATATATGTATGTATATATATATATATATATATATATATATTATATATACGAATGAAGAAAGCGCTAATATGATCTAAGTTATATGATGTATAAAAACATGTAATATACAAATAAATATCTGTAAATATAAAACCATCCAAATTTCTGAGTACCTCATTTCTTCTAATATAAAATGCCTGCACATCATCTCCAAACCTTCTAATATATATATATTATATATATATATATTATATATACATATATGTATGTGCTATATATATATATATATATATATATATGTGTGCTTATATATTATATATATATATATATATATATGTATATATGTGTGTGTATATTACACACACGACACACACACACACATATATATGTAATACCTGAGATATACAGCAAATCAATAGCATGCCAATACAGACCTGATTTTTTGCCTGGTTCCTTAACACGTCAGAAATCACAACAGTATGTAAATCCTTCCTGGTAATATATTTATATCTGCAGAGAAAATTTGTAAAGCAACTATGCCAAAATTATCCCCTATTAAATCTGCACTTTACTGTATTTATGGTTCCTGTTACATACATCAGACCCACACCCTTAATGTAATTAAGAGAATAATTTACTTAGAGAAATTAGCCGAAGACCCTATCAAAATGAAAAATGATAGTTAAGTCAGTATGATCATATTTAATGTAGTATGCATTAAAAAAGGTCACAACGAATAAGTGCTCAGTGAGTAAGAGATAATATTACTCAATTACTAACACTAATTTGACAGTTTTCTCGAAAACAAGAGAGACAACCCCAAGCATGTTTCAACCATATAAATCGTTCTTGGATGAAGCACAGATGTTACTGTTAAAATATTGCTGAAGTAATCACTAAGCAAATATGCAACAGATTACACTGGCAGGCACAGGAATTAACACTTTAAATGTATAGTATATAAATACATCATCATCGTTTAACGTCCGCTTTCCATGCTAGCATGGGTCGGACGTATGACAGAGGGCTGGCGAACCGGATGGTTGCACCAGGTTCCAGTCTTGATTTGGCAGAGTATCTACAGCTGGATGCTCTTCCTAATGCCAACCACTCAGAGTATAGTGGGTGATTTTACGTGCCACCAGCATGGAGGCCAGATAGCCGCTCTGGTAACGACCACGCTCGGATGGTGCTTTTGAACTGCCACTGGCACGGAAACCGGTTAGCCACTCTGTCAATGATCACACTCGTATGGTGCTCTTTGTACATATATGTGTGTGTATATATATATATATATATATATATATATATATTATATATATATTTATATTTTTATATAAATAAGGCTAAGGTCGTTATTTAAATACCAATCTTATCAGGTGGCCAGCACGGGAATAAAAGCCTTCAAAGGTAATAATTACTATTAAAATTATAATTAAGGGTATCTAAGAGATACCAGCACGCTGGAAATAGCAGCAAAACTTGACTCTAAAACAACATTAAATGTTCATACATTTAATGTGGTTTTAGAGTCAAGTTTTGGCTGCTATTTTCAGCGTGATGGTATCTCTTAGATACCCTTAATTATAATTTTAATAATATATATAGATATATATATAGATATATATATATATGAATGTATATATGTACGTATGTGTTAATGCAACAGAAACAATCATCAGCTTTATAAGGTGAGATATATAATAAAGATGTAATTTTCTCTAAATGTATTTTTTGTTGACAACACTCTGTATTTCTAAAAATTCTGCCAAAGTATATTTGGATTTACCTGCCATGTATGAGAATTTACCTGAGATCTGTGTTCTGCTTACATTTACTGGTGTCTAATTGTTGAATATTTTTAACCAAATTCTTTTAATACTAAATGCTTTATTGATATCTGTGTGCGTGTGTGTGCACGCGCGTGTGTGTGTGTGTGTGTGTTTGTCCCCCACCACCATCGCTTGACAACTGATGTTGGTGTATTTACGTTCCCGTAACTTAGCAGTTCAGCATAAGAGACTGATAGAATAACTTCAATGTTTACAAAGGATAAGTGCTAGGGCTGATTTCATCAACTGAACCCTCCCCCCTTAAGGTGGTGCTCCAGCATGGCCACAGTCAAAATGACTAAAACGAGTAAAAGAATAAATAAAAGAAATCCTGACATCTGCCCATGTCTCCCTCGACCTTCTTCTTCCATATTCCATTCCACTTAATACACCTTGGCCCTTTCTACCCATCAATGCACATCCATCATCCATGCACATTTCATACCCATAGCAGCACAATCTTGTCCCCCCGTGCACCACATACAACTCCTGTTAGACTTAGATTTTCTTTCAACTCTTCCATGCTTCATCATTCATTCACATTCACATTACACATCCAAAAGTGCATGCTTGTTTCATTTCTTTATAACCTTCCTGCATCTTTTGCACTCACAACCCGTTGCCAGCGCCGCCTTGGCTGGCTTCCGCCGTTGCCAGCGCCGCCTTGGCTGGCTTCCCCGTTGCCAGCGCCGCCTTGGCTGGCTTCCACCGTTGCCAGCGCCGCCTTGGCTGGCTTCCGTGCCGCTGGCACGTTAAAAGCTCCAACCGATTGTGGCCGATGCCAGACCGCCCCCCCTGGCACCTGTGCAGGTGGCACGTAAAAAGCACCCACTACACTCGCGGAGTGGTTGGCATTAGGAAGGGCATCCAGCCGTAGAAACTCTGGAGCCTGGAGCAGCCCCTGGCTTCCCAGACCCTGGTCGAACCGTCCAACCCGTGCTAGCGCAGAAAACGGACGTTAAACGATGATGATGATGATGATGATGAACCCACGACTTATTAGCTGTAAAACTATGCTTCATTCACAAGTGTCATCCAGTATACTTTTCACTCAAAGAAGAAGATAATGTTTTTGTTTCCAGAAATAGTAATAGAGATTTTTCCACCCTGTTCTTATTCTGGTTATTATTCTTTCAAAGCGCTCCCCTCCTCAACAATGGATCCACCTATGTTGTGGTAGCTACCAACTACTATGGAGCCCCCTGGGGGCCAAAAATGAATTTATTTCTTTGATACTCTCACTCAGTGTTTCTCAACCTTTTATTTCTTCTGTGTGTATGTTTGTGTTTGCCTACACCACCACTACCAACACCACCATCGCTGGACAACCGATGCTGGTGTGTTTATGTCCCTGTAACTTAGCGGTTCAGCAAAAGATACCGATAGAATAAGTACTAGGCTTACCAAGAATAAGTCCAGTCTGCTTAACCTCTATTTTTCCCCACTGTGCCTTGGGGACATGTTCTGACACATGTCGATCACCATCTCTCCACTCTCTCTATCTCTATCTTTCTCTGTAGATCTCTCTTTCTCTCCCTTCTTCTGCAACTGGGATATCATTGAATTTCTTCTACAGCAAGACCCCTATCTCTGTCTGGAGCTCCACAGTTAATTGAACAAATCGACCCCAGGACTTATTCTTGGTAAGCCTAGTACTTATTCTATCAGGCTCTTTTGCTGAACCACTAAGTTACAGGGACATAACCACACCAGCATCAGTTGTCCAGCGATGGTGGGGGACAAACACAAACACACACACACACACATACGACGGGCTTCTTTCAGTTTGTCTACCAAATCCACTCACAAGGCTTTGGTCGGCCCAAGGCTATAGTAGAAGACACTTGCCCAATGTGTTATGCAGTGAGACTGAACCTGGAATCATGTGGTTGGTAAGTAAGCTACTTACCACACAACCACTATATATATATATATATATATGTATATATGTATATGTATGTGTGTGCGTGTGTGTGTTAGTGAAGGCACATGGCTCAGTGGTTAGAGCATTGAGCATATGATTGTGAGGTTGTGACTTCAATTCCTGGACCAGGCTATGTCTTGTGTTCTTGAGCAAGACACTTTATTTCACGTTACTCCAGTTTACTCAACTGTAGAAATAAGTTGCGACATCAATGGTGCCAAGCTGTATCAGCCTTTGCCTTTCCCTTTGACAACATGGGTTGGCTTGGAGAGGGGAGGCTGGTATGCATGTGTGACTGCTGGTCTTCCATAAACAACCATGCCCGGACTTGTGCCTCAAAGGGTAACTTCTAGGTGCAATCATAACTGAATGGGGTCTTCTTTCCATTTTTTTTAGCCCAATCCATTTGCAAGGTTTTGTTCAACCTGAAGCTATACTTGCCTAAGGTTTCTTGCATTGGGACTGAACCTGAAGCTACGAGGTCTGATCAATAAGTATCCGGACTGTTGCCATAGTAACAAAGCTAAAATATGTGGAGTGAAACTACTAGGCAAAAATTGGCCCTGAATTCTGCTGTACGTGTGCACTAGGTTTTATCATTCTTGCTCACTTTCGCTGATTACTGCAGAGCTTGGAAGGAAGGTGTGTAGCGTGTGGTTGGTGCATTGACCATGAGAGGGAAAGTTGTCATGGCGATACCTGCTCAGAGGCTGACACAAAGTTGCAGAAAGTGTATGGAGAGGAGTGTATGAGCTGCACACAAGTGTACGACTGGTTCAGATGTTTCCAAGATGGCCAAAATCTATTGATAGGGACAAACGTTCTGGGAGACTCGCAACCAGCAGAACTGAGAAAAACATCACATATGCTCATGCAGCTGTGAGGGGAAATTGCCAAATCACCATCCATGTGTTTTCAGGGGGTGTGTAGATTAGTCACAGTTCAGTTCAGTTCATTATCACTGAAGATTTGAGTATGAGATACATGTCTACCAAGTTCATGCCAAAACTGCTATCAGCTGACCAGAATGACACTAGGGTTTCAGTTGCACAAGATCTCCTTGATTGTGCCGAGAATGATGAAAACTTTTTGAAAACTTTGCATGGGCCTCTTATCAGGTATTGCCAAGCTTTTGGCAAAATTTGATGCAGATTCTCTGTCATGGTCAATACAATGATCACATGCTACACACCTTCCTTCCAAGTACTGCTGCAAACAGTAAAAGTGAACAAGAATGTTAAAACTTAGAGCACATGCATGGCAGACTTCAAGGTCAATCTGTGCCAAGCAGCTTTACTCTGTGTGCTTTAGCTTCGTTACTATGACAACAGTCCGGATATTTATTGATCAGATCATGTATATGTATGGGTTTGGAAGCAAACTTCTTAATTATGGAGGCATGCCTGCAAATGTGCATGTGTGACACTGCATGTGTGTATGTGTGTGTGTTTGTGCATGAGTACACACACACATATATACATATACATACATATATACACACAGAAACACATACATATATATGTATATATAGAGCTGTATGTATTTCAGTTCTGTCGTTTGTTTTAGCCACCACGTTAAAAATCTCAACAATAAATTCTTTCCTACCAACATACATATCACCCCAAACGAAATTGTTCTCCATTAAATCTGCACTTTATACTACTTATACTCCCTCTTACATCAGACACACACCCTTAATGCATTTTAGAGAATAATTTACTCAGAGAAATCAGTTATGTTAAGGTTAACGTATTTAATACAGTGATCATTAAAAAGTAAATTAGAAATAATTATATGAGGTGATAATCGAGATAATCTTACTCATAGACTAATATGGTGCTAGTGATTGCAGTAAGTACAGAAAGCAACACCAGACATGTGTCATTCTTATCAAACCTCCTCAGAAATGCACAGAGACTGCAGTCTATAATATTATATAATTTTAAGGCAGCGAGCTGGCAAAAATGTTAGCACGCCGGGCGAAATGCATAGCCATATTTTGTCTGTCGTTACGTTCTGAGTTCAAATTCTGCCAAGGTCAGCTTTGCCTTTCATCCTTTCGGGGTCAATAAATTAAGTACCAGTTACGCACTGGGGTCAATGTAATCGACTTAATCCCTTTGTCTGTCCTTGTTTGTACCCTCTGTGTTTAGCCCCTTGTGGGTAGTAAAGAAATATATATAATGGTTGGTATACAAGTTTACATTACCTCAGAAACAAAGAGACTAAATTACTCCGGGATAATTGGTTAGGGCAGCGGACTCGCGGTCGTAGGATTGCAGTTTCAATTCCCAGACCGGGCGTTGTGAGTGTTTATTGAGCGAAAACACCTTGAAGCTCCACAAGGCTCCGGCAGGGGGTGGTGATCCCTGCTGTACTCTTTCACCACTCTTTCTTTCACTCTTTCTTCTGTTGGCCTGCTCACTTAGCCAGCGGGGTGGCGTCATTCGAAGGCTAAAACAATGCGAAGTGCATTGTGACCAGCGATGTGTAACAATATCTGATGGTCTGGGCGATCACGTGATATATATATATATATATATACTGCGGGGTCTTGAATATATTCATATATAGTATGTGTGTATGTGTGTTTCTTGGTTTGACCACCATCCGTGTAGCATCTCTTGTATTTCTTCCTATGACTTTTATCTATGTTCCTGCCATAAGGCTTCACTTCCACACTTGCCAGCTTAATTTAATTCATCCCTAATCGAAAGACACTTGTTGTTTGTATTTGTAATTGTGTACCATTTCTCCGGTTTTTTTTCCTTTTTGTCCTTGTTTTCATGTACATTCGCTTACTTTCTTTCAAAGAATCCAGTGCTCTTAGCTTAGATTTCCTTGATGCCGGCCAGATTAGAACAGTCTTGAGATTAACCAGCCAAAACTGCAAAGACAATCTACTTCTCGATTGATAATTGAAAGCTCTGGATGACTCGTCCTTGTTTTTTCCTGTCCTTTTTTGTATTACTTACTGTCTGAATGTTTTTTGTTGCCTGTTATGTTCTTGTTTGATTCTTTGTTTTGATTATATATATAATTATATATATATATATATATATATATATATATATATATTATATATAATATATATATATATATATATATATTATATATCTAATGTATCTATATCTAAATGTGTATATATATATATATATATATATATATATATATTTGCCACCTAAATGTGGCTGACCCATAGGAGACGATGCTACTGTTGTTTATAACCCCAGGAAGACATTTCCTCCAGTTGGCTAACGACACTCTGTCTGTGTCCAATAAGTATTTGCAAAGGGAAATCATCATTTCCATCTCTAGCCTTACGCGATACACATGGACCCAGGTTTCTGGATAATAAGTCGTCACCAGCGTGTGACAATCACCAGCTAGGGATGAGAACTGATTCCTAACGCAAAATATTATATGCTTTTTCCAGTGACAAACTGTTGCTGATCTTGGAAAAAGAAAAACAAGCAATAATAAATCTCCAATGAAATGTAAACAGTAGCAGCACAACATCGTGAAGTATATTTGCCACCTAAATGCGGCTGACCCATAGGGGACAAGGCTGCTGTTTTTTATAGTCCCATACTGATCTCCTTTTTCAAGATCAGTGACGGTTTGTCACTGGAAAAAGCATATATATTTTGCATTTGGGATCAGTTCTCATCCCTAGCTAGTGATTGTCACATGCTGATGATGGGTTACTACCTAGAAACCCGGGTCCATAGGTATCACGTAAGGCTAGAGATGGAAACAGAACGATATACATCCATATACATGGCAGAAATGTTAACACACTGGGTGAAATGCTTAGCAGTATTTCGTCTGTCTATACATTCTTGTTTGTCCCACCACCACCACCATCGCTTGACAACTGACGTTAGTGTCTTTACGTCCCCATAACTTAGCAGTTTGGCAAAAGAGGCCAATAGAATAAGTACTAGGCTTACAAAGAATAAGTCCTGGGACCAATTTGTTCAACTAAAGATGATGCTCCAGCATGGCCACAGCCAAATGAGTGAAACAAATAGTCGTTTGACTGCAGCCATGCTGGAGCATCACCTTGAAGGGTTTTAGCTGAACAAATTGATCCTAGGATTTATTTTTCAAAGGCTAGTACTTATTGTATTTGTCTCTTTTGACAAACCGCTAAGTTACAGGTTGTAAACATACCACCACCAGTTAGGGGGGGGGACACAGACACACACACACAGATATATATATATATAATATATATATATATATATATATACACGATGGGTTTCTTTCAATTTCCATCTACCAAATCCACTCACAAGGCTTTGATCATGCCCAAGGTGCCATGCAGTGAGACTGAACCTGGAACCATGTGGTTGAGAAGCAAGCTTCTTACCACACAGACATATATATAATATATATCTATATATATATATATATATCTATATATATATATATTATATATATATATATGTATAAATATATATATATATATATGTATGTATGCACACATACACACATACATGCATATATTTTCGGATATATGTGTGTATATGCATGTATATATACTTATATATATACATATGTTTATGAATGCATACCAGCTTATATACACATATGTCATATGTATATATCTATGTATGTATATGAATGTATATTTGTATATTGGGCGTCTTTGAATTTCTGTATACCAAAACCCACTCACAAGGCTTTGGTCAGCCTGGGCTATAGCAGAAGACGCTTGCCTAAGGTGTGACACAGAGCAGGACTGAACCTAAGACCATGTGGTTGAGAAGCAAACTTCTTACTACACAGCCATGTCTGTAACTATAGTATTAGGTATATTATCAAGTGTATTATTTTAAGGAAAATACATAATTAAAGTAATTTAGTCAGAGTATCTAACAAGATAATTAAGCTGTAATGAAAATTAAGCTGTGATAATAATTCAACTGTGATAATAATTAGGCTGTAATGAGTAATTGGCCACGTGATTGCAACACTGACCTTTGAGCATGTACTCCAATAAGGGCTGCCAGAAAAGCAAAAGGGCTGTTTCTATGGGGTTGTATGAGCTACAACAATAAGTTATCTCATTATTACAGCTGGGCATATATGAGACAATCCCATGAAGGCTGTTCTAACATAAAGGGGTGCTGTACATATGTCATAAGAATTGGGGTTCTGGGCTCTTGAAGTCCTTTGAGGCAAATGACCCAAACAATTTGTAAATACTAATGTCAGAAAACTGGTCAGCTTCTGATCACTTACAAATCAGGGTACTGTACAAAACAGATAGACTTCACATACATCCATAAATAGTGGAAGCACATGGCCTAGTGGTTAGAGCAGCGGACTCGCGGTCAATAATTCTGCCTCCAACTCAGTTGCATGCCTGTGTTTCGCTTATCTTTTTGCATGCTTTACGACAATAAACGTCACCAACTGCCTACCCTGAGTAGTAACTGATGGCACGTGCCTGATATATACATACATACTGTGTGCTTGTGTGTGTGTGTGGATGCATGTCTTCGTGTTTTCCCCCACAGCACTTGACAACCAGCACTAGTTTGTTTACATCCCTATGACTTAGTTGTTCAACACACACACACACACACACACACATATATATATATATATCTAAAAAAATACAAACTGGGACAAGAACGCAAAACATTTAGAAGACGATACAAAAAACACGGACGGGACATTTGAAGCCTTCAATCTTCAGTCAAGAACCAGATTATCCTCACAATTTCAGCTAATTAATCTTGAGATTGCTCCAATCTGGCCAGTTTCAAGGAAAAACTAAGCCAAGCGCATTAGATTCCTTGGAAAAAAGCTTCAAATGTATACAAAACAAGGACGGAAAAACGGACGATGTTACACAAATATGAATACAAAAATGATACGTAAAAACAATAATAATAATACGTAAAAACAATAATAATAACAATAACAGGACATCACAAACAGGCATCTTTCGACTTAGATGAATTAAACTCAGCTGGCGTGTTAGAAATGTGCCTTGGGGCAGAGAAAAAAATGATGTAACCACGACCGCTGGCATATATATATATACGTATGTATGTATATATGCTTGTGTAGACTTAGTGGGATTTGTTAGTTCTTTGAATGTTGCCACGTAGAAGTGTGCAATTGTTTTTGTAGACCTACATAGTTTTTGTAGATGTGTGTTGTCGTTTTCAAGCTGATCATTCATATGGTAGCAGAAGTTAGTGTGGGTTAGAATTTGATAAGTCAACAACATTTACATACCTGTGTGAACTTTCATTCATATATATATATATATATATATATATATATTATATATATATAAATATATATTATATATGTATATATATATATGTATATATATATATAATAATAATATTAGGGAGTAAATCCAAACTTACAAGGAAAAATTAGATTTAGGATTAAATCAAATTTCACAGTATAAATATAAATATAAATTAGAAATAAAACCACTATTAGGCAAATCAAACAGAGAAAAACCTAAACCAAACATAAAAATAAATATAATTAATATAATATACAAAATATATAAAATATAAAATTTAAAATTTAAATTTTTTAAATTTAAAATTTTTAATTTATATTTATAAATTTTAATATTTTTTTATATATTTTTTAAATTTTTAATTTTACTAAACCATAATTTTAGGTAGTTAAATTTATTTAATTTATTAATATATTTATCTAAAATGAGTTTACTCAATTTACTAAGGTCTGATTTACATGGACAAATTAATCTAACTTTAGGGTCTGAATAAAAATTATCTTTATGGTCTTTCAAAGTAATTCTAGGGTGCATAGGTACATAAAGTTCAGTTTTATTATCCAACTTATAGTTCATCATGACTAATTTAGAGGCCTTATTTATAGTATAAAGTGTACTATCTGGAACGATTTTATATTTTTTAATTATCTCTTTTTCTAAAAGGTTATCATATAATTTAACATCCAGTTTATATAGATTCCTAGTTTTATCTGATTGTACAATAATACCATCCATATTTCTCATTTCTTTAATTCTAATAGCTAAATTTCTTAAATATATATATATATATATATATATATATATATAATATATATATATATATATGTATACATATATGCTGGCTTTGCTCATGCTCACATGGCCTTCTTTTCAGTTTTTGTCTACCGAATCCATTTGCAAAGCTTGGGGCTATAGTAGAAGACACTTGCCCAAGGTGCCACACAGTGAACCCAAAGCCATGCGGTTGGGAAGCAAACTTCTTAACCACACAGCCACCTAGGTTGAAAAAATAAAGTTAGCAGAAGGCACAATCATGGCTGTATTGTAAGAAGTAAAATTCTTCAATGTCATGCCCCAGCATGGCCAGCAGTATAAGGATTGATAATACTAAAAGATAAAAGTTGAATATTGGGGTTGAGCTATTCAACTTTACCTGCAGCCACTTAAATTTAAAACCTTGTTCTAATGTTAGAAATCATTAATTATGATATATTAGTTGAGAGTGGAGACACATGGCCTAGTGGTTAGAGCAGCAGACTTGCAGTCGAGGGATTGCGGGTTAGAATCTCAGACCGGGTGATGTGTGCATTTATGAGCGAAAACACTTAATCTCCACGCGGCTCTGGCAGAAGGTAATGGCAAAACTTCTGCTGACTCTTTCGCCACAACTTTCTCTCACTCTTTCCTCCTGCTTCTTGCAGCTCACCTGCGATGGACCAGCGTCCTGTCCAGGTGGGGAACCTATACGCCAAGAAACTGGGAACCCAGCCCTTATGAGCCAGGCATGGCTCGAGAAGGAACAAAAGCAAAAAAAAAGTTGAGGGGTTTATTGAGGTTTTTTTGTTAATTCTAAAGATTAATGACCAACACACTTAATTTTTTTCATTTTTTTGAAATTTTTTCTTCCATAATTATTTTGTTAATTCTAAGGATTAATGACCAACACATTTAAATTTTTTTCATTTTTTTGAAATTCTTTCTTCCATAATTATTTTCTTAATTTTAAGGATTAATGACCAACACATTTAATTTTTTTCATTTCTTTGAAATTCTTTCTTCCATAATTATTTTCTTAATTTTAAGGAATAATGACCAACACATTTAATTTTTTTCATTTTTTTGAAATTTTTTCTTCCATAATTATTTTGTTAATTCTAAGAAATAATGACCAACACATTAAATTTTTTAAATTTTTTGAATTTTTTCTTCCATAATTATTTTGTTAATTCTAAGAAATAATGACCAACACATTAAATTTTTTTCATTTCTTTGAAATTCTTTCTTCCATAATTATTTTCTTAATTTTAAGGAATAATGACCAACACATTAAATTTTTTTCATTTTTTTGAAATTTTTTCTTCCATAATTATTTTGTTAATTCTAAGAAATAATGACCAACACATTAAATTTTTTTATTTTTTTGAAATTTTTTCTTCCATAATTATTTTCTTAATTTTAAGGAATAATGACCAACACATTAAATTTTTTTAATTTTTTTGAAATTTTTTCTTCCATAATTATTTTGTTAATTCTAAGAAATAATGACCAACACATTAAATTTTTTTAATTTTTTTGAAATTTTTTCTTCCATAATTATTTTGTTAATTCTAAGAAATAATGACCAACACATTAAATTTTTTTCATTTCTTTGAAATTCTTTCTTCCATAATTATTTTCTTAATTTTAAGGAATAATGACCAACACATTTAATTTTTTTCATTTTTTTGAAATTTTTTCTTCCATAATTATTTTGTTAATTCTAAGAAATAATGACCAACACATTAAATTTTTTTAATTTTTTTGAAATTTTTTCTTCCATAATTATTTTGTTAATTCTAAGAAATAATGACCAACACATTAAATTCTTTTCATTTCTTTGAAATTTTTTCTTCCATATTTATTTTGTTTCTTTGCATTTATAAGTCAAAGTATTTCTCACATATTTTTCTTTGATGTCCATGAAAATGAATAATAAATTCTTTATAACATGTGTTTGGCAAGTTAAGGACAGTATACCAAAAACAAAAACAAAAAAAAAGAAACAGATGAATTTGTTTACTTTCAATGATGTATGAAATAATATGTATATAACAACATATCAACATGGTTTTCAATATTGCGTCAAGTCATTGTTTAAAATTGTGCAGGTATGTCATCTCAAAAAAAACAAAAAAACAATTCAAATATCCCCTCACTTCCACTCCATCTCCTATTTTTCTTTTTGATTTTTTTTTGTTTTGTTTTTTTGGTTTTTTTTTTTTTTTTTTTTGTTGTTGTTGTTTTGTTTTTGTTTTCTTTTCAGAACAAGAGATTTTTGTTTTTTTTATTATTAAAGTATGAAATATGTAATGCATTTCCTTTTGAAAATTAAATTTCTTTTTTGAAATTTAAAAAAGAAAAAAAAAATAACTGTCTTACATATAGTTATGAAAAATATCAGTTTGTACATTGTTTCATGTTCTTACTGTTTTTTTCCAAAAATAAGTATTTCCTAGTTAGGTGGGCAAATCTGAAAGATAAACAGAAATACAATAATTAGGCATTTATTGGAAATTTTGAAATTGAATTTTCAACAACAAACTAGTAATTCTTTTATAATTTTCTGAACTAGAAAAACTACATCAAAAATTTTTTCACATTTCATACATACACACTCATACACATGTGTGTGTGCATGTGCATGCATGCATGTGTGTGAAATGTGTGTTTGAGTGCTCCTGTGAACACACACATATGAGTTCACAATTTATGCTTCATACATTTACGTCTGTCTGTTCGTCTTTTCATAGTTGATTGAGTGGGACATCTCTGCAAATGTATAAATTTACCTGGCTTGTGCATCTGGCATTCGCCATGATAGATCGCTAGCCACTAAATTTTTTTTTTATTTTCGCTCCATGTTTATTTCTGTGTTCCTTTCTTCTGTGACGAAGAGCGTAGGCTCGAAATGTAAAAGACTTTCTCACTTCCCAAGCATTAAACTAATACATCTGTTTGTTGTTTACACACCCATCTTCATCTTTTGTTGTTTTTTTTATAAATTCTCACTATTTATATAGCTAGATGAGTTTTCCTATTCCCAAATCATTAAACCACTGACTACTAGTTTTAAAAAGAAAGACCACATTGGGCAATCCAATCCTAGATATTCACTGAAGTTTAAATATAAGAAGAGAGGGTCATTACTTGAATGTCTTTGATCACAGGTTTGGACAACAACAACAACAACAGCATTAATAAAAGACATACAGAAAAGAATTGGTCACTGAAGAGAGTATATCACATCCATACTATAACACCCGATGTTAAAACACCCGATGTAAAAAATCCCATTATACTTTTATAATTAAATATTATTAGGAATTATATTCTTTTATTGGTTTCAGTCATTTGACTGTGACCATGCTGGAGCACTGCCTTAAAGGGTTTTAGTTGAAGAAATCAACCCCAAGACTTATTCTTTGTAAGCTTAGTACTTATTCTATTGTTCTCTTTTGTCGAACTGTTATGTAATTGGGACGTAAACACACCAGCACCAGTTGTCAAGCGATGGTGGCAGGGGAGTGGAGACACACACAGATGCAAAGACACACACTCATAAATTTATATATATATATACAATGGTCTTCTTTCAGTTTCCATCTACCAAATCCACTCATGAGGCTTTGGTCAGCCTGAGGCTATAGTAGAAGACACTTGCCCAAGGTGCCACACAGTGGAACTGAACCCGGAACCATGTGGTTGGGAAGCATGCTTCTTACCACACAGTCACACCCATGTCTCTTTTTTTACTCTTTTACTCGTTTCAGTCATTTGACTGTGGCCATGCTGGAGCACCGCCTTTAGTCGAGCAAATCGACCCCAGGACTTATGCTTTGTAAGCCTAGTACTTATTCTATCACCAGCATCGGTTGTCAAGCGATGTTGGGGGGGGGACAAACACAGACACACAAACATGCACACACACATATATATACGACGGGCTTCTTTCAGTTTCCATCTACCAAATCCACTCACAAGGCTTTGGTCGGCCCGGGGCTATAGTAGAAGACACTTGCCCAAGGTGCCACACAGTGGGACTGAATCCGGAACCATGTGGTTGGTAAGCAAGCTACTTACCACTCAGCCACTCCTACGCCTATGTCTATATAAGATTTTTTCATTAAAATTTACGAGCAATAAACTGATTATATTCCTACAAAACACAAAACATTTACTCTTTTACTTGTTTCAGTCATTTGACTGCGGCCATGCTGGAGCACCGCCTTTTTAGTCGAGCAAATCAACCCCGGGACTTATTCTTTGTAAGCCCAGTACTTATTCTATCGGTCTCTTTTGCCGAACCGCTAAGTGACGGGGACGTAAACACACCAGCATCGGTTGTCAAGCAATGCTAGGGGGACAAACACATACACACAAATGCATACACACACACACATATATATATATATACATATATACGAACAATTTGAACAATTTTTTTTACAATTCCTAATAATATTTAATCATAAAAATATAATAAGAGCTTTTAGACATTACACGGCTATGAAGATGACCCCTACCCTGAATAAAATAGGAACAGGAAGAGTTCATAAGTAAAAGAATAGTTGAGAACCACTGCCTTAGTGCAGCTATCTTGACATTTCTCAACAAAGCCATTGAAATCTCCAATTTTTTTCTGTTTTTATTTTTTTAGTCAAAGAAGGTGATGAGTTTCATCCTTCACAATTCTATCAGTTACAAGGAAATCCCAATGCAATTACTTGACTTAGTAAAAGCTAAAAATAGGGTCAACAAGAATTGTCATAAGCTATTGTAGCTAAAAATAAAGATTGTGCTGGAAAACAATCAGGTTTGCTCTGAATGAATGACACATGAACTGATGATAGTTGGATTCTGTTGTATATTTGGTATTAATCAGTTAAGTTTGATAGAATGAGAAAAAAAAGAAGAAAGGTAAAAAAAGAAAAAAAAAAGCTCTACTTGTGAAGTGCGGAATTTTGAAGAGAAATAATTGGGTTAAGTGTTTAGCTCAGCATTTGTGGAGTTTGTAGTCAGCACTTTAATAATGTCTTTTAAACTACAAAGTGCAGCATTGTCAGAAGAAGGAGTCATTCCCTATGACTGACATTGTAGCAGCATCATAAACTGCTACAAAGGCAGCAGCGATGATTTAAAGCAGGGGTTCTCAATCATTTTTTTCCTATAGACCCCTTTGATTTCTATTGTACTCGGATGAACCCTCATAACCATATAATGTTTAAGAAATCCTATTATAGCAGTGGCTGTGTGGTAAGTAGCTTGTTTACCAACCACATGGTTCCGGGTTCAGTCCCACTGCGTGGCACCTTGGGCAAGTGTCATCTACTGTAGCCTCGGGCCGACCAAAGCCTTATGAGTGGATTTGGTAAACGGAAACTGAAAGAAGCCTGTCGTATATAAGTACAGATATGATGATGATGATGATGATGATATATATATATATGTGTATGTATGTGTGTGTGTTTGTGTGTCTGTGTTTGTCCCCCAACATCGCTTGACAACCGATACTGGTATGTTTACATCCCAGTGACTTAGTGGTTCAGCAAAAGAGACCGATAGAATAAGTACTAGGCTTACAAAGAAAAAGTCCCGGGGTCAATTTGCTCGACTAAAGGTGGTGCTCCAGCATGGCCACAGTTAAATGACTGAAATAAGTAAAAGGGTAAATCGTATACTTTTACAATTAAATATTAGTAATTATATTTTAAAAATTGTTTAAATTGTTGGTACATTTTAAAAGCATAACCTGACCCTAACCCTAACACTAACAACAAAATCTTATATGGACCCCCAAGAGTCATATGGACCCTGGTTGAGGATCACTGCCTTAGAGAGTAGCAGCTATAGATGAATCGAATTACTGGTTCAGGTCATGAAGGTCACACAGGAAGTCATGGTACAATTGACCCATGACAGGTTAAATATTGTTGAAGTGAGTTTGGTTTTGTAGTGGGACAACAGTAGAAGAAATATTTGGCAAAGAGTATACCCTTATTCTTGGCTTTCATTGACTTGGAGAAAGCATTTGACAGGGTATCATGTGTAGTAATCTGGTGGTCATTAGGAAATCTAGGTGTTGAGGAACAGTTTCAGGAAACTGTACAAGTCATGTACAAAGATGGGATGAGTAGGAGATAGGCACAGGAGTGGCTGTGTGGTAAGTAGCTTGTTTACCAACCACATGGTTCCGGGTTCAGTCCCACTGCGTGGCATCTTGGGCAAGTGTCTTCTACTATAGCCTCAGGCCGACCAAAGCCTTGTGAGTGGATTTGGTAGACGGAAACTGAAAGAAGCCTGTCGTATATAAGTACAGATGATGATGATGATAATATATATATATGTGTATGTATGTGTGTGTGTTTGTGTGTCTGTGTTTGTCCCCCTAGCATTGCTTGACAACCGATGCTGGTGTGTTTATGTCCCCGTTACTTAGCGGTTCGGCAAAAGAGACCGATAGAATAAGTACTGGGCTTACAAAAGAATAAGTCCCGGGGTCGAGTTGCTCGATTAAAAGGCGGTGCTTCAGCATGGCCACAGTCAAATGACTGAAACAAGTAAAAGAGTAAAAGAGAGAGAGTAAAACAAAAGCTAACAATGATTTCAGGGATGAATTTAGCATGATGGCTGGAGTCCATCAAAGCTCAGTTCTTAGTCCCCTCCTATTCATTATAGTCTTACATGGCTATCACAGAGAAGTTTAAGACTGGTTGTCCATGTTGATTCCCTTTTCATAATTGAATCTATAGAGGAATTATAGAGAAAACTAAGCCTAGAATTGAGAGGCCTTAAGGTAAACATAGCAAAGACAAAGGTCTTAGTAAGTAGGAGAGAAGTCAGGAGCCTGGTGCCTTCAGAGAAATGACTTGGCTTAGTCTTCAGCAATAAAGTAGTTATAAGCACCATACGCTGTACCCAGTGTAAGCTATGGATACACAAGAAATCACAGTCAGACTAGTTGGGAATACAAGCTTCTTCTGTGACAAATGCCCTGGAATAGTATATACTATGATCATACCAGACACCCCTTTTATGCTGGGATGGCTCCTTAGAAGCAGTTGATAGATTTTGTTATCAGGGAGTTATAAATTTACAAGGAGGATGGTTACTTTGAAAATATAGTAATCAGGGGAAGTTGAAGAAGATTCAGGGAGCTACTGCCACTGTTAGCAACAAAGGCTTTTTTCTCACAGAGTAAAGAGCAAATTGTATGATATTTTTTAATTTTTTTTTTATTGCCCACAAGGGGCTGAACATAGAGGGGACAAACAAGGACAGATAAAGGGATTAAATCGATTACATCGACCCCAGTGCATAACTGGTACTTAATTTATCGACCCGAAAGGATGAAAGGCAAAGTTGACCTCAGCGGAATTTGAACTCAGAGCGTAGCAGCGAACGAAATAACACAAAGCATTTCGCCCGGCTTGCTAATGTTTCTGCCAGCTCGCCACCTTAAATTGTATGATATTGGTGTTAGAACTACAATGCTTCATAGTAGCAAGACATAGGCCTTGAATCCAAAGGGTTCAAGAAGACTGGAAAGAAATGAAGAAAGCATACTCCTTTGGATGTGCAATGTGAGTGTGCATGAAAGACATATTGTACATGTGCTGAGAGAAAGAAAAAAAATAGGCATAGGAGATATTAGATATAGGGAGCAAAAAAGAAAACTGCTCAGGTGTGGGCATGTGAGGCGTTTAGATGAGGATGGCCATATAGGAATGTGCCAGTTGCTTAATGTGCAGGGAGCTTGCAGGAGAGGAAGATCCAGGAAGGCATGGGATGAAATAGTGAAGGCAGACTCCAGGACACTCAGCCTCACACAGAAGATGACAACAAATCAAAATTTCTGGTGATGTGAGGTTTTTGAGAAAGCCTGCTCACCTCAGTGAAATGGGTTCTGGAAGCATTGTGTCTCTTATACTCTCCACCGACACCACAACCACCACCACCACCACCATCACTGAAGCAAACTACCTCTCACTATACACTCATCATCATCATTATTCGACCGTGGTCGAGACAATGGAATTTACTATGCTACGCCAGACTTCACGGTCCATCATAGCATTACGGAGGTCCTGTTGCTGGATGCCTGTATCCCTGGAGATTACATCAGGGTAGGAGAGTGTGCACCCTCTGGTATTGTGAGTAGATGGCTTCCAGAGGAAAAGAGGAGAAATTACCTCGTTTTCAGCTCTTAAACAATGTCCAGCAAACTGGACCCTTCTACCTCCCCCTGCTCCTGCAGCCTACCTCAACCTTGTCATCTCTCTCTTTCTATCTATCTATCTATCTATCTATTTATCTATCTATCTATCTATCTATCTATCTATCTCTCTCTCTCTCTCTTTTGTCAAACCCTTGTCAACTGTATCATCATTTACTATCCTGCTGATTTCCCCTTCCCGCACACTCTTCTGCCTCTCTCATTCTTACCCAACTCTTGACTCATTGATTCCACCCCAAAAACCCTACCCAATTTTTACAGAAACAGGCTGCTTCTCATCCTCTCTTCTCCTGCTCCTCATACAATCTTGCAACCTCATTCACCTCACTGCTGTTCCCCTCATGCCTTGAGGGGCCAACTGGACATTTCATCTCCACTATCTCTTCATAGCTCCTACTACTCCAAAAGACCATTCCCTCTCTCCCTTCCTACCTTATTAAATGAGAGTAGCCATGCAGCTCTTCTACAAGAACCTTCTCTATCACTCCCCCACATTTCTCACACACTTTAACCTTTCACCTCTTGCATAAAGCCTACCCCAACATCCCTTGAAGTTCATAGTCTTGCAAGCTGTGTGGTAACCTCAATTAGTGCTAGTGACATGTAAAAAAGTACCCAGTACATACGGTAAAGTGGTTGGTGTTAGGATGGGCATCTGCTGAAGAAACCATACCAAAACAGATACTGGACTACAACACAGTTGTGGATGCACCACATCCTGCTAAACCATCGATTCCTTGCCAGTATGGAATATGAAAGTTAAATTATGATGATGATGACAAGGAGCATAAAGATGGCCTTATTTCAGTTTCTGTCAACTAAATCCACTTATAAGGATTTGGTTGGCCCAGAGCTATAAAAGGAGGTATTTGTCCAAGGTACCACACAGTGGGACTGAACCTAGAACCATACGGCTGGGAAGCAAACTTCTTAACTGCACAGCCATGCCATATGTATAATAGAATCAAAGCAATTTAGATGCTGCCCCACCTGGTATTTCTTCATAATGTCTGTTGATTGTGTTCCCTCTAAATTGATGGTCTCTTTTCAATGTTGATGGTGTGGTTATATTTTGACTCTCTTCAACTCCCTTTTCTTCTCGTATGACTTCAACTTGTGGAATGAAGGCCTATAAAATATCAACCATCATTTATTATTAGTATTTGTATTTCAATCCTGATATAAACTGAAATTAATTCTTGAAATTTTAAAAACCAATAACACAATATTTTGCACCATTTTTTTTTTTTTTTTTCTTAAAAGAATGTCCCAGAAAATCCCAGCCTGTGTCTTATAAATTCCATCATTTATGATGACGAGTGTTTGAGTTGATCCAATCAATGGAACAGCATTCTTGTAAAATTAACATACGAGTGGCTGAGCACTCCACAGACAAGTGTACCCTTAACAGCACTAGTGTAGCTTAGAATGTGTGCTGCCAGGGCAGCCCTTCATGCCTTTCAGCATCGATGAAATAAATACCAGCTGAGCACTGGGGTCAATATATATTTCTTTACTACCCACAAGGGGCTAAACATAGATATACACACACACACAAACGTACATACATATATATACATACATGCATACATATATATATAAATATAATATATTTATATACATACATACATACATACATATATGTGTATGTATATTATGTATATTTTATATATATATATATATATACATATATATATATACACACCACACACATATATATTTGTATATAATATAATATGATATATATATATATATATATATATATATATATATATATATATACACACACATACATACGTACATATATATATGTCTATATGTATATATAAATATATGTATATATATATATATATATATGTGTGTATATATACGAGTGTATATATATATGTGTGTATATATATATGTGTGTGTGGTATATATATATATATATATATATACATTTATCAGTCCTGTACTCAGTGAATCTTCCCATGCCACTGGCTTTGTTCTATATATGAGATGCCATGATATCATTAACTCTATCAGTAGATGAGATGACTAACATGACACCAATAATGCTGGCTTTACTTAGAAGATGAAATGATGGCTTTGTTCACTAGATACCATGATATCA
>NC_043010.1:13399017-13404017 GCF_006345805.1 Octopus sinensis
TGCTAGCATGGGTTGGACGGTTCGACCGGGGATCTGGGAAGCCAGAAGGCTGCAAAGGCTCCAGTCTGATCTGGCAGTGTTTCTACAGCTGGATGCCCTTCCTAACGCCAACCACTCCATGAGTGTAGTGGGTGCTTTTTACGTGCCACCTGCACAGGTGCCAGGCGAGGCTGGCAATGGCCACGATCGGTTTGTGCATTTTACGTGCCACCAACATGGAAGCCAGTCGAGGTGGCACTGGCATCAGCCACGATTTGGATGGTGCTTTTTATGTGCCATCGACACGGAAGCCAGTCAAGGCGGTGCTGGCATCGGCCACGATTCGGATAGCACTTTTTACAGATATATATACATACATATATATATATATATATATATATATATATATATATATATATATGTATATCCCCATACTTATATATATATATATATGGTTCATACACAGAATATGGCTGATATATGTATAATAAAATGGTACATACATTGGTGGACATATGGTATGTAAGTGCATTATTTATACTTGGGACATAGTTTACATACAGCTTATGGCTAGCACATATATAAGACTTATATATGGTATACTGATTGATAAATGGTATCTGGGTAATATATAGAATCAGTCTGACAATACAATACTGTGGTTGGCTCTAGAACACAACTGTTGTAAAATGTGTGACACATAAAGCATGAAGAACATAGAGTGCACACGGTGAAATGCTGAACATGTTTGATATAAAGAAAATACGTTTGATATATAGATCAACATATTTGGTACATAGAACATTTGTCTGATATACAGAACACGGCGAGCTGGCAGAAACGTTAGCATGCCGGGTGAAATACTTAGCGGTATTTTGTCTGTTTTTGCATTCTGAGTTCAAATTCCGTCATGGTCGACTTTGTCTTTCATCCTTTCAGGGTCAATAAATTAAGTACCAGTTACGCACTGGGGCTGATGTAATCAACTTAATCCCTTTGTCTGTCCTTGTTTGTCCTCTCTGTGTTTAGCTCCTTGTAGGTAGTAAAGAAATAGGTATTTCGTCTTATATACAGAACATTTGTCTAACATACAGTTCTATATTTAAGAGATGAGGAATTATGCACATTATTTAC
This sequence comes from Octopus sinensis, assembly GCF_006345805.1. Taxonomy (NCBI): domain Eukaryota; kingdom Metazoa; phylum Mollusca; class Cephalopoda; order Octopoda; family Octopodidae; genus Octopus; species Octopus sinensis. The sequence continues at coordinate 13,400,131 of NC_043010.1, forward strand.
ATTATTTACATTTGAAGGATATTTGTCCTCATCTTGTTTGTTCTTAACACGTTTCAGCTGATATACTCTCCAGCCTTCATCAGGTGTCTTGGGGAAATTTCAAACCTGGCATAGTGGCTAAGAGCACGGGCTACTAACCCTACGATTCCAAGTTCGATTCCAGGCAGTGATCTGAATAGCAATAATAATATAAGTGTAGGAGTGGCTGTGTGGTAAGTAGCTTGCCTACCAGCCACATGGTTCTGAGTTCAGTCCTACTGCATAGCACCTTGGGCAAGTGTCTTCTACTATAGCCTCAGGCCAACCAAAGCCTTGTGAGTGGATTTGGTAGACGGAAACTAAAAGAAGCCCGTCATATATATGTATGTGTATGTATATATATATGTGTGTGTGTGTGTGTGTGGTGTGTGTGTGTGGTGTGTGTGTGTGTGCGCATTTGTGTTTGTATGTTTGTGTGTCTGTGTTTGTCCCCCCCTCCAACATCGCTTGACAACCAATGCTGGTGTGTTTACATCCCCATAACTTAGTGGTTCAGCAAAAGAGACTGATAGAATAAGCACTAGGCTTACAAAGAATAAGTCCTGGGGTTGATCTGCTCGACTAAAGGTGGTGCTCCAGCATGGCCACGGTCAAATGACTGAAACAAGTAAAAAAGTAAAGAGTATAGTAACAACATTGAAAAATACCTTAGGAATGAGAACCCAGGTTCGAAATTTCCCCAAGACACCTGATGATGGCTGGAGGGTATATCAGCCGAAACGTTGTGTTAACAACAAACAAGATGAGACAAATATCCATCAAATGTAAATAATGTAAATAATTTGTCTAACATAGAATATTTGTCTCAAATACAGAGCATATGTCTGACTTGTATGTTTGACAGACATCTGATATACAGAACAAGTGTTTTATATATGTAACAAGTACCTGAAATATGGAGTATATCTGACATGCTTTAATGATGATGAATTGGTGGTTTTATATTCTGGGATTGTAGGGAGGCGGTGAGCTGGCAGAAGCGTTAGCACGCCGGGCGAAATGCTTAGCGGTATTTCGTCTGTTGTTACATTCTGAGTTCAAATTCCGCCGAGGTCAACTTTGCCTTTCATCCTCTCGGGGTCGATAAATAAAGTACCAGTTTCGCACTGGGTCGATGTAATCGACTTAATCCCTTTGTCCGTCCTTGTTTGTCCCCTCTATGCCCCTTGTGGGCAATAAAGAAATATATATTCTAGGATTGTAGGGCGGTGAGCAGGCAGAAACTTTAGCACCCTGTACAAAGTGCTTAGCAGTATTCCGCCTGCCGCTATGTTCTGAGTTCAAATTCTGCTGAGGTCGACTTTGCCTTTCATTTTTTCGGGGTCAATAATTTAAGTACCAGTTGTGTACTGGCTCAATCAAATCAACTGGGCCCCTCCCCCCAAATTACAAGCCTTGTGCCTATTGTAGAAATGGTTATATATTGGGATTATGGTGGTGATGGTGATGGTGATGATGGTTGTGGCGTACACTTCAGTAAAGGTGGTGGTGATAGAGGTGAGGTTTATACTTTAGCAATATTATTGTCTGAGGTGGTTGTGGTTGAAGTTGTTTAACCCTAGTCAAGCTCTGGTGGAGCAGGCCTATGATCAAAGCAAGGTATTCCATTCATGATTAGCCTATCTTCTCTCAAGCACATGTTTATCTAGGAATATCATCCAATGTGTTCAGCTCTCTCTCTCTCTATTTCTCTATCTCTCTCTCCCTCACTCTCTCTTTCTCTCTCTTTTCCAAGACAATTGCTTGTAGGGTGTCATTTGGGGGCGTTTTGGCTACTATTTCTATGCACCAGTTATAGTGATGGTATAGTGATGAAATGCTTAGCGGTATTTCGTCTGCCGTTACGTTCTGAGTTCAAATTCCAGCGAGGTCAACTTTGCCTTTCATCCTTTCGGGGTTGATTAAACAAGTACCAGTTGCACACTGGGGTCGATATAATCGACTTAATCCTTTTGTCTGTCCTTGTTTGTCCTCTCTGCGTTTAGCCCCTTGTGGGTAGCAAAGAAATAGGTATTTCCTTTGCTGCTATGTTCTGAGTTCAAATTACGCCGAGGTCGACTTTGCCTTTCATCCTTTCGGGGTCGATTAAATAAGTACCAGTTGCGCACTGGGGTCGATATAATCAACTTAATCCGTTTGTCTGTCCTTGTTTGTCCTCTCTGTGTTTAGCCCCTTGTGGGTAGTAAACAAATAGGTATACATGTGTGTGTGTGTGTACAAGTATGTGTTATGCATTAGTGATAATGTTCTAAGTAGTCAATGTTATACTTTAATGGTATTAGTGGTGGCTGTGATGGTGATGGTAGTGGTGGGGGAAAGGTATGTTTATAGGTTAGTAGTGATGCTAATTGTGGTGGTGGTGGTGGTGGTGGTGATGTTAATCATAGAGGTGGTGGTATACATGTAGTATAACGTCGGAAATATTTTAGTTTTTATTGATGAAGGAGATCCTGTATAGTTTTAGGATGCAAATGTTGGTGTTCATGATGGTGGTATTGTTGTTGTTGTTGGTGGTGGTGGTGGTGGTGGTGGTGGTGGTGGTGGTGGTACTGCTGCTGTTGCTGCTGGGATGATGGTTGCAGTTGAACTAACTAAACAAATGAAATTATTTAGGATGTCATTCATACAAAAAACATTTATTGAATGAAACAAAAAACAAGAAGAAACGAAAAAAAAACAAAAAAACAAGACATTTATTTATATATATATATATATATATATATATATATATTTATTCAGTTTCTTTTGGAATTTTTTTTTTGTTTTTCATCAAACATTTATTCAAACATTCATTCAAGTTATTTCATCAGTCAAAAAAAAGTAACAAAATAAATAAATAAATAAAAAGCCTTCAATTAAGCATTCAACTGGCCACCATTCATCGAATCCAACGTTTATTTAGTCAAATCTTTTGAGTCAAACATTCATTCAGTCAACTTTTCAATCATACAATCAGTTAAATGTTCATTCATTAGTCACTTAAATCGCTGTTGTTTTTGTTCTTTAATATGACTGATGTATTTGATTATTTCTTGCCAAAACCCCCACCATACACACACACACACACACACATGCACGCACATACACATGCACGCACATACATATGCACGCGCATACACACTGTCAGCAAAAACACGCACCTACCCTTACGTGTGCATTCTTTTGCTCTTATGCACAGACACAGATATTGCAGCAACTCACACATGCACAAATACACATATACACACATAACATACATACATACATGCACACACACACACACATACATACATGCACACACACACACACACATACATACATGCACACACACACAAACACACACACATACATACATGCACACACACACACACACAAACACACACACATACATACATGCACACACACACACATACACACATACATACATGCACACACACACACACACACACACACATATATATAATACGCCTTGCATTGCATCTTTCCGTACATTAGATATTCATTCACAAACACAAGCTTTATAGTACATGCATACACTTACACACACACATGCACACACGTGCACACACACACACCACACACACACGCACCAAAGGCAAATGCAAAACTCCGCCATCAATTCTACCAAATACTACCACCTACTATTCCACTTGTCTACACGCATACACACGCATACACACACACACACAAACACACACACACACAACACACACACACACATGCATGTGCTTCATAAATGAAAATTTACTATTGCACTTACACACATGTAAACACACAGACACACACACATGCACGCAAGCACACATACATTCTTGTTCAGCCACCATAACCTGTATTCAACTCGCACGCTCCTGCTAAACGTACACGTG
>NC_043010.1:13409017-13419017 GCF_006345805.1 Octopus sinensis
AAGATATGACAATATCGACATCAACACCATTGCCACTTTCACCAATATCAAAAACAATATGACACCACCCCCATCACCAATAATGAAACAATATCAAAACAGCACCACCACCACCATCTTCTCCAATAACAACAACATGACCCCTAAAGATATGACCCCCTAAGATATGAGAATATTGACATCAACCCCATTGCCACCTTCACCAATATCGAAAACAATATGACCCCACCCTCATCACCAATAATGTAACAATATCGAAATCGACACCACCACCACCTTCTCCAATAACAACAACATGACCCCTAAAGATATGACAATATTGACATCAACACCATTGCCACCTTCACCAATATCAAAAACAATATGACCCCCCCCCATCACCAATAATGTAACAATATCAAAATCACCACCACCACCACCATCACCTTCTCCAATAACAACATGACCCCTAAAGATATGACAATATCGACATCAACACCATTGCCACCTTCACCAATATCAACAACAATATGACCCCCCCATCACCAATAATGTAACAATATCAAATTCAGCACCACCACCACCACCACCTTCTCCAATAACAACAACATGACCCCTAAAGATATGACAATATTGACATCAACACCATCGCCATCTTCACCAATATCAAAAACAATATGACCCCACTGCCATCACCAATAATGTAACAATATCAAATTCAGCACCACCACCACCACCACCTTCTCCAATAACAACAACATGACCCCTAAAGATATGACAATATTGACATCAACACCATTGCCACCTTCACCAATATCAAAAACAATATGACCCCACCCACCTCATCACCAATAATGTAACAATATCAAAATCAGCACCACCACCACCACCTTCTCCAATAACAACAACATGACCCCTAAAGATATGACAATATTGACATCAACACCATTGCCACCTTCACCAATATCAAAAACAATATGACCCCCACCTCATCACCAATAATGTAACAATATCAAAATCAGCACCACCACCACCACCTTCTCCAATAACAACAACATGACCCCTAAAGATATGACAATATTGACATCAACACCATTGCCACCTTCACCAATATCAAAAACAATATGACCCCCCCACCATCACCAATAATGTAACAATATCAAAATCAGCACCACCACCACCACCTTCTCCATAACAACAACATGACCCCTAAAGATATGACAATATTGACATCACACCATTGTCACCTTCTCCAATATCAAAAACAATATGACCCCACCTCATCATCACCAATAATGTACAATATCAAAATCACACCACCACCACCATCACCTTCTCCAATAACAACACGTGACCCCTAAAGATATGACAATATCGACATCAACCCCATTGCCACCTTCACCAATAAAAAACAATATGACCCCCCCATCACCAATATGTAACAATATCAAAATCAGCACACACCATCACATCACCTTCTCCAATAACAACAACGTGACCCCTAAAGATATGACAATATCGACATCAACCCCATTGCCACCTTCACCAATATCAAAAACAATATGACCCCCCCCCCCTCACCAATAATGAACAATATCAAAATCAGCACCCAACACCATCACCTTCTCCAATAACCAACGTGACCCCTAAAGATATGACAATATCACATCAACACCATTGCCACTTTCACCAATATCAAAAACAATATGACACCACCCCCATCACCAATAATGAACAATATCAAAACAGCAACCACCAACCTTCTCCAATAACAACAACGTGACCCATAAAGATATGACAATATCGACATCAACACCATTGCCAACTTTCACCATATCCAAAAAAATATGACCCCCCCCATCACCAATAATGAAACAATATCAAAACAGCACCACCACCACCATCTTCTCCAGAACAACAACAAACCCCAACATATGACCCCTAAAGATATGACAATATTGACATCAACCCCATTGCCACCTTCACCATATCAAAAACAATATGACCCCCACCCCATCACCAATAATGTAACAATCGAAATCGAACCCACCCCCACCACCTTCTCCAATAACAACAACGTGACCCCTAAAGATATGACAATATCGACATCAACCCCATTGCCACCTTCACCAATATCAAAAACAATATGACCCCCCCCATCACCAATAATGAAACAATATCAAAATCAGCACCACCACCACCATCACCTTCTCCAATAACAACAACGTGACCCCTAAAGATATGACAATATCGACATCAACCCCATTGCCACCTTCACCAATATCAAAAACAATATGACCCCCCCCATCACCAATAATGTAACAATATTAAAATCAGCACCACCACCACCATCACCTTCTCCAATAACAACAACGTGACCCCTAAAGATATGACAATATCGACATCAACCCCATTGCCACCTTCACCAATATCAAAAACAATATGACCCCCCCCCCATCACCAATAATGTAACAATATCAAAATCAGCACCACCACCACTCACCTTCTCCAATAACAACAACGTGACCCCTAAAGATATGACCCCTAAAGATATGACAATATCGACATCAACACCATTGCCACCTTCACCAATATTAACAACAATATGACCCCCCCCCAATAACGCAACAGTATCGAAATCAACACCACCACCACCTTCTCCAATAGCAACAATGTGATCCCTAATAACACAACAATATGTCCATCAAAGACAATATCACTATTAGTTGCACAACAATACCGACATCAACAACATTATTCACCTTCACCAATTTATAGCATAACAACCACAAGGTATATGAACCATAGTATGTCCACCGACAACAAACCCCATCTTCACCAATAACAACAACGACAATGACGACATGTCGGGCCCTCACCCACCCCCAATAACGAAACAATATCAACACCACCACTGCCGCCACCACCACCACATTCGTAACCAATACCATTGCCACCACCCTCCCCACTACCACCCTACCATCAAAAATCGCACAATACCATCAATAAATACATCATCATCATCATCGTCATCATCACCATCATCATCATCATCATCATTGTTATCATCATCATCATCATCATTATTGTCATCATCATTGTCATCATCACCATCATCATCATCATCATTGTCATCGTCATCATCATCGTCATCATCGTCATCATCATCATCATCATCGTCATCGTCATCATCATCATCGTCATCATCATCATCGTCATCATCATCATCATCGTCATCATCATCGTCATCATCATCACTACCACTACTACCACTACTACCACTACTACTACCACTACTACCACCACTACTACTACTACTGCTACTACAACCACTACTACTACTACTACCACTAATACTACTGCAACAGCAGCAGTAATACCAACACCACAACAAGGGGAAAACAACAACAACAAGGACTCTACCACCTTCACACCACCACAACAACAACAACAACACCAGCATCAACAACAATGAACCAACGAGGGAGAGCCTCTATGCTCTATGCTCAATCTGTTAGAAAAAGCAGCCAAATCTCCCTCAAATCACACATCACCATCTTTTTTTTCTTTGCACATAGGCTGTGTGGTAAGTAGCTTGTTTACCAACCACATGGTTCCGGGTTCAGTCCCACTGCGTGGCACCTTGGGCAAGTGTCTTCTGCTATAGCCTCGAGCCGACCAAAGCCTTGTGAGTGGATTTGGTAGACGGAAACTGAAAGAAGCCTGTCGTATATATGTATATACATATATATATATGTATGTGTATGTGTATGTGTGTGTCTGTGTTTGTCCCCTTAGCATTGCTTGACAACCGATGCTGGTGTGTTTATGTCCCCGTCACTTAGCGGTTCGGCAAAAGAGACCGATAGAATAAGTACTGGGCTTACAAAAGAATAAGTCCCAGCGTCGATTTGCTCGATTAAAGGCAGTGCTCCAGCATGGCCGCAGTCAAATGACTGAAACAAGTAAAAGAGCATAAGAAAACAAAATGGGATGGGATGGGATGGCCACAGCTGGAATGTCTTTGATCATAGGTTTGCCAGATTCGGACTGACCTGGGACTAAACAACAAATCTCCAGCAACCATCAAACCATTGCTAATTGTAGTAATTGTGCCATTGATAAAAGCTGCACCTAACATGTTAACATTAAAAAGTGAGGGAGCCACTGCATAGTAGCTCAACATGCTAGAAATAGCAGCTAAATTTCCCTCAAATTAACTCCACCCCCACCCCCACCTCCTGTTGCCTTAAAAAGCAAGAGACACAGTGAACAATGCTGTCTTAGATATTCATGGTGAAGGTGTGTGGGTTAGTGGTTAGGGTAATCAGCTCGCATTCGTAAGGCCGTGAGTTCAATTTCAGGTAGTGCCCTGTGTCCCTGAGGGACACACTTTATTTCATGTTGCTCCAATCCACTCAGCTGCCAAAAATGGGTAGTACCTATTTCTTTATTACCCACAAGGGGCTAAACATCGAGGGGACAAACATGGACAGACATAGGTATTAAGTCAATTACATCGACCCCAGTGCGTAACTGGTACTTAATTTATCGACCCCGAAAGGATGGAAGGCAAAGTCGACCTCAGCGGAATTTGAACTCACAACATAACAGCAGCCAAAATACCGCTAAGCATTTCGCCCGACATGCTAACGTTTCTGTCAGCTCTCCGCCTTATGGGTAGTACCTGTAATTCTAAAGGGCCAGCCTTGTCACATTCTGTGTCACATTGAATTTCCCCGAGAACTACATTAAGGGTACGCGTATCTGTGGAGTTCTCAGCCATTTGTATATTAATTTCATGGGCAGGCTCTTTACTCTTTACTCTTTTACTTATTTCAGTCATTTGACTGTGGCCATGCTGGAGCACCGCCTTTAGTCGAGCAAATCGACCCCGGGACTTATTCTTTGTGAGCCCAGTACTTATACTATCGGTCTCTTTTGCCGAACCGCTAAGTGACGGGGACGTAAACACACCAGCATCGGTTGTCAAGCAATGCTAGGGGGACAAACACAGACACACAAACATATACACACACACACATATATATATATACAAATATACGACAGGCTTCTTTCAGTTTCCGTCTACCAAATCCACTCACAAGGCATTGGTCGGCCCGGGGCTATAGCAGAAGACACTTGCCCAAGATGCCACGCAGTGGGACTGAACCCGGAACCATGTGGTTGGTTAGCAAGCTACTTACCACACAGCCACTCCTGCGCCAGGCTGTTCCATTAATTGGATCGACTGGAACCCTCGTCGTTGTGACAGACAGAGTGCCACACTGACATGACATGATGGCCATGGCCAGAACACCCTCAGGATCATAGGTTTGCTCAATCAGGGATGACCCGGGCTGGAACAGGGCTAAATAGTAACAACAATAACAACAGCAACACAGTCAATAACAAGCAATGCAAGGGAGCCTGTAAGCAGTTACACACCCTGCTAGAAATAGCAACCAAATCGCCCTCAAATCACAGCTGCTATCTTATGCAAGGAATGACATGTTGCATAATACACTGCTTGAGATGTGGAATGGTCATGGCTGGAATGCCTTTGATCATGTATCGGGTTTGCCTAGTCGTTGCTTACCTGGGGTCTAAACCACAACTGCTGCTGTTGCTGCTACTACTACTACTACTACTACTGCAGTCAGCGTCATCACCACCACCACTAACACCATCACTACCCCCACCACATTACACCACCATGATCAATAATAACAACAACAACAACAACCACAACAACAGCACCAAGGCCACCAACCAATACCACCACCAGCACCACCACCATCAGAAACAAGACCACCACCATCATCACCATCACCATCATTGTCACCCCCATCGCTGACCAACACCACCACTGCTCCCCACACTGACACTGCAACCAACACCACCAACAGCAATCTCACTCCTGCTACCACCAACACAACCATTACCACCAGCACTACCACTATCACCACCACCACCAACACCACAAACACCACTAACTTCAACACCAACAATACCATCACTACAACCAGCACCACCACCACTACAACCAGCACCACCACCACTACAACCAGCACCACCACCATCACCACTACAACCAACGCCACTACCACACCACCATTGCCCCCCAGTACCATCAATACCACTGACAACATCAATACCACTAACTCTCTACAACAGCTCCAACCAAAAAAAAAAAAGCCTTTATATGACCATCCAATGTTGCGAGAAACAGCAGCCAAATCTCCCTCAAATCACAACCTATTATCTTACTTGAAGATACACTGGAGAAAATGTAGTCCCTGATATACAGATTGACAGAATGGTCGTGGATGGAACACCTATCATCATAAGTCTGCACAATCAATTCTGACCTAGGGTTAAATGACCACAGTGCACTAGCACCAATACATGTCAACATGGGGGAGCCATTATGAGGTCAACCAAACTGCCAAAAATAGCAGCTAAATCTTCTTTAAATCACTTCATGCTGTCTATAAAAAGCAATGGAAGAAAACACTGGATAATATAGTGTCAGATATATTATGTTTTAAAATATAATTGGGTGGTCATATCTGGAACACCTTTGGATATGTGTGTTTAATCATAGCTGTCGATCTTAGGTCTTTTCGGTCAAGACCAACCCGGGGCTAAATAACATCAACATCGACAAGATTATCAATGCCACAAGCCAAGGAAGGAACTTGAACCGCTAGAAATAGCAGCTAAATCTCCTTCGTTTAAAACCCTGTGTATGTCAGTCCGGAGTACAGGCAAGGCGAGAAAAAATTTCATGGGATGGTCATTGTTGGAATAACTTCGATCATAGGACTGACTTGATGAGAAGGGACTCAACAACAAGAACTATGCTATAAACAACAACAACACCGACACTAGCACCAACACAATCAATATTGACACCATCAGGGCCAGGACTAATACAACCACGACCACCACCACCAACAACAACAACAGCACCACTAACAACACTGCCAATACTAGCATCAGGACCATCACAAATACAAACACAACCACCACCACAACCACCACCACCACCACAACCACCACCGCCACCACCACCACCACAACCACCACCACCACCACACAACCACAACCACCACCACCACACAACCACAACCACCACCACCACAACCACCACCACCACCATCACCACCACAACCACCACACCACCACCACCACCACCGCCACCACAACCACCGCCGCCACCACCACCACAGCCACCACGTACACTAATACCAACAATAACAACGAAAGCACCACCACCGACGCCAACACCAATACAAACATCCAGCGCCAACACCGCCACCGACGCCAGCATCAAGAACAACGTCAAAGGCACCACCGCCGCCGCCACCACCAACAACAACAACAGCAGCATCAGCAGCAGCAGCAGCAGCAGTAGGTGAGGAAGCTGCCTAGTTGTAGTTCTCTACCAAACTATGGTATATTTGGTGTTTTACTAGCAACAACAGCAGCAGCAGCTGCTATAGTAGTGCACACTTGATGCACACTGGTGGATGTTGTTGTGTGCCAGCGGAGACGGCGGCGGCGGCGGCGGTGGTGGGATGGGGGGGGGCTTCAGTTGTTAGCACAGCTGACGATGTTGATGATGACGATGATGATGGGAAAAGCAACGATGATGATGATGACGATGATGATGATGACGATGATGATGATGATGACGATGATGATGATGGCGATGATGATGATGATGACGATGATGATGATGGCGATGATGATGATGATGACGATGGATGATGGATGACGATGATGATGATGACGATGATGATGATGATGAGATGATGATGATGGCGATGATGATGATGATGACGATGATGATGATGACGATGATGATGATGACGATGATGATGATGATGACGATGATGATGGGAAAAGCAACGATGATGATGATGACGATGATGATGATGACGATGATGATGATGACGATGATGATGATGGCGATGATGATGATGATGACGATGATGATGGGAAAAGCAACGATGATGATGATGACGATGATGATGATGACGATGATGATGATGACGATGATGATGATGGCGATGATGATGATGATGACGATATGATGAAAGCAACGATGATGATGATGACGATGATGATGATGACGATGATGATGATGGCGATGATATGATGACGATGATGATGGCGATGATGATGATGAAACGATGATGATGATGATGACGATGATGTGGGACAAGCAACGATTGATGATGACGATATGATGATGACGATGATGATGATGGCGATGATGATGATGACGAGATTATGATGATGACGATGATGATGGGAAAAGCAACGATGATGATGATGACGATGATGATGATGACGATGATGATGTGACGATGATGATGATGGCGATGATGATGATGACGATGATGATGATGGCGATGATGATGATGATGTGATGATGATGACGATGATGATGATGGCGATGATGATGATGATGAACGATGATGATGATGGCGATGATGATGATGAGACGATGAATGATGGCGATGATGATTATGATGACGATGATGATGATGGCGATGATGATGATGATGACGATGATGATGATGGCGATGATGATGATGATGACGATGATGATGATGACGATGATGATGATGGCGATGATGATGATGATGACGATGATGATGATGGCGATGATGATGATGATGACGATGATGATGATGGCGATGATGATGATGATGACGATGATGATGATGACGATGATGATGATGGCGATGATGATGATGACGATGATGATGATGACGATGATGATGGTGATGATTATGATGATGATAATGATGATGATGACGATGATGATGATGACGATGATGATGGTGATGATGATGGTGATGGTGGCTTCTGTTGTTAACCACCACAGCTGCTGCTGATGATGCTGATTGACAATGACGATGACGACGACGACGACGACGGGTGAGATGTTGCTTCCTTCTGTTGTTATCACAGCTTAATGCTAATGATGACGATGATGATGACGATGACAATGATGTCCTTCTGTTGTTACCACAGCTGATGTTGATGATAATGATGACAACGATGATGATGATGATGATTGGTGATTGATAATTGATGATGATGATGATGGTGATGATGATGGTGGTGGTGGTGGTGGTGGTGGTGGGGTGGTGGTGGTGGTGCTTCCTTGTGTTGTTAAAGGTCACAGTTGATGCTGTTGTTAAGGTGATGCTGCTGTGGGGAGACAACAGTGATGGGTAAATGATGAATGACGATGACAATGAAGACGACGACGACGACGATGACAACGACGACGACAACGACGATGATGATGATGATGATGATGATGATAACAATGATGATGTTGATGATGATGATGTTGATGATGATGATGATGATGGCTATAAAACTTGATGCTGTTGCTTTCAATGTTGTTTTTATTTCAGCCCCAGGTCTAACTCTGATCAAACAGACAAGACAAGAGACCTTGTACGACTGATGTAGTTAGTATCCCAACCATGACCATCCCCATCCATTTTTGTTTATTTCTTTTTTCCTTTCCACTTTCATTGTTTTGTTTTTGTGGGGGGGGGGGGATTTTTTTGGTTATTCAAACATATTGCATGCCTCCAGAACTAACCACATTATTATTCCGTATGACAACCCACCCCAGCCCACCCCACCCCAATTTCATTTTTGTGGGAGATTTGGCTGTGATTTCTAGCAAACCATATGACCACATCATTGAAGCTCCTTTGTCGGGCCCCCTAGTTACAATACAGATGTTATTGATTGTTGATGATGATGGTGGTGGTGGTGGTGGTGGTGGTGGTGGTGACAGCAGTCGTGTGTCGGGGGTTGAGGGAAAGATGTTGTTATGGGTTTAGCCCCATCCAGGTCATTCATTCCTGTTCAAGTAATGTATATTCCAGGCATGACCATCCCACCTTTGTGAGATGGTGCCTAGGACTAAATTTTACCTATCGTATCTATCTATGCCCACCTTATCTTTTTAAGATGATGG
>NC_043010.1:13421517-13426517 GCF_006345805.1 Octopus sinensis
GTCCTCTCTGTGTTTAGCCCCTTGTGGGTAGTAAAGAAATAGGATTTCACATAGAAAGTTTCCCTCCGAGGCACAAGTCTGGACAAATTGTTTATGGAAGACCAGCAGTCACCGATACATACCAGCCTCCTTTCTCCACACCACCGATGTTATCCAAGGGAAAGGCAAAGTCCAATACAGCTTGGCTGCCAGTGACATCACAACTCATTTGTGCAGCTGAGTGAACTGGAGCAACATGAAATAAAGTGTCTTGCTCAAGAACACAACACACAGCCTGGTCTGGGAATTGAGCCTACTACCTCATGATTGTGAGCCTGACGCTCTAACCACTGAGCTATGCACCTTCACTGCACAACACTTTGGGTAAGTGTGTCTTTTATTGTAGCCCTGGGTCAACCAAAGCCTGATAAGTGGAATTTGGTAAATGGAAAATGTGTGGAAGCTTGTCAGAAGGAGCAGACTGTTGCAGTTCTTAAATCATAGATTTAATCCATTGATCAGATAAACCACTGGCTGTGAGCCAGACAATAACTTGGCTCACAACCAATGGTTAACTTTATATGGCAGTTTGACTTGCTAGAAATGAAAGCTAAATCTCTCTCAAATCACACCCAATATTCTTTTCTAACTTTGTCATATTAATAAATGATAGTATTTTTATGTACCATCCGAGCGTGATCATTGCCAGAGCGGCTATCTGGCCTCCGTGCCAGTGGCACATAAAAGACACCATTCGAGCATAATCGTTACCAGTATTACCTTACTGGCACCTGTGCCAAGTGGCATGTGTAAAAGATTCGAGCAAGGTCATTGCCAGTGCCGCCTGACTGACCCCGTGCCAGTGGCATGTAAAAGCACCCACTACACTCTCGGAGTGGTTGGCATTAGAAAAGGCATCCAGCTGTAGATACTCTGCCAGATTAAGATTAAAGCCTGGTGCAGCCATCTGGTTCGCCAGCCCGCAGTCATTCGTCCAACCCATGCTAGCATGGAAAGCGGACGTTAAACGATGATGATGATGATCACAAACATACACACACCATCCAGCTACATTGTCCTTGTTTCAACACCATAAAATCATACACACACACACACACATGCATGTATGTATGCACACATACACACATGCAGACGTATGCATGCATGCAAACATCTATATACACTGATCATGAATTACAAGCATACAGTCAACACACCCATAGATCAAATATGTATATTGTCCATGTATTACCACCATACCTATTTCTTTACTATCCACAAGGGGCTAAACACAGAGGGGACAAACAAGGACAGACATAGGTATTAAGTCGATTACATCGATCCCAGTGCATAACTGGTACTTAATTTATTGACCCCGAAAGGATGAAAGGTAAAGTCGACCTCGGCGGAATTTGAACTCAGAACATAACGGCAGACGAAATACGGCTACGCATTTCGCCCGGCGTGTTAACGTTTCTGACCAGATACTATCTTACCATTCTAATGCTAAACATAATTACGACATACTGGTCACCACACACACTGACCATCTACCTACTTGGCCATACACTCACCATATACTGACCACCTGTCTACACTGCTATAAAATCATCATCCATTGACCATCCACCCATACTGCCATACAGTCACAACACACTGGCCACCCTCACACACTGTCATACAGCCACTACTCACTGACCACCCACATTCGCTACCATTCTCTCACCACAAACTGTCCACCTGCCTGCACAGCCATACATTGCCACACACTGACCATCCACCTACACTAGCATATATTAACCAAACACTGGCCACACACCTACACAGCCATGCATTCATCATACACTGACCACACACCTATACTGCCACATAGTCACCACACTGACCACCCACCTACATAGCCACACATTCACCACACACTGACCACTACTTGCTCAGCCTTAGTCACACTGACTACTCCCCCTACTTGGCCATGTAGTTACCACACTCTCCTTGTATCCTTGTCATACGGACCTCCCACATTGACCTCACCCTTACTTATAGCCACATACACTGACCACCCACTTACAGAAACTCCTAAAAAGCCACTCCAAGTTCAGTCAAACTTCCCTTCTTTTACAACCATACAAACTTCCATCTCTAAGCAGCCATTTGAGCTAATAGAAATAGCAGCTAAATCTCCCTCAGGCTGCACCCTGATGTTTTACAAATGGAAGTATGCATTGGAGAATGCTGCAAACTCTGACTTAAGATACACAATGTCCAAAAAGGTGACCGAATGATTAAAGCTGAAACACTTTTGATTATACTCTTTTACTCTTTTACTTGTTTCAGTCATTTGACTGCGGCCATGCTGGAGCACCACCTTTAGTCGAGCAAATCGACCCCAGGACTTATTCTTTATAAGCCCAGTACTTATTCTATCGGTCTCTTTTGCCGAACCGCTAAGTTACAGGGACATAAACACACCAGCATCGGTTGTCAAGCGATGTTGGGTAGGGGCAGGACAAACACAGACACAAAGACACACACACACAGAAATATATATATATACACATATATACGACAGGTTCCTTTCAGTTTCCGTCTACCAAATCCACTCACAAGGCTTTGGTCGGCCCGAGGCTATAGTAGAAGACACTTGCCCAAGGTGCCACACAGTGGGACTGAATCCAGAACCATGTGGTTGGTAAGCAAGCTACTTACCACACAGCCACTCCTGCACCTAATTTATTTTTTTAGTGTCTTTGGTCAGTAAGTGTTATTTCCTATTTGCTTCTATTTAGAAATCAAAGGAAATGACTTCTATTCCCTTCAAACTTTGCTTTTGTGATCTGGACATGAATGATTTGAAACTGACCTCTTTTCCATTACATTTCAGACAGATTCAGTACTGAGTTGCTGAAGCAGAAATATCGTTATATCAAATATTCTGCACAATACCACCTTGACCTTAACCACTTAAACATGTCCCTTAGTGGCTGACAATTATGTGCACTTCTGATCATGAGCAGGAGTAGTGGGGGAGCATCATAGCCATGTGTTGAGAGGGATTACTTGGGGTTTGAATGAATGTAACAGAAGTAAAGTTTGAAGGAAAAATTAGCCACTTTTCATACTTTCTAGGAGTAAGCAAATAGGAAATAAACAGTTGCTACCCAAGGAAAAAATATTGTGTTACATAGTGTTACAGATCTACTCAGTCCGAGCTGAGCTTAAACAACAACAACAACAATGTCAGTAACAGATCCAACATCATCATCATCATCATCATCGTTTAACGTCCGCTTTCCATGCTAGCATGGGTTGGATAATTTTGACTGAGGGCTGGCGAACCAGATGGCTGCACCAGGTTCCAACATATAAAGATATTTCATAAATTGTAGATCAAGACTGTTTGATACAATTGTGTGCATACACTGTTAACAATATCCTTGCCATACACGATGCACACATACAATTCACCTTGGTTTTATATAGGATTGTATATTTGGGGTCAAACATTCAATAAGCAAAACCCCTTTTTCTTTACATATTGATTTCTATTGACTAGGCACAAAGCCAAATTTTGTAAAAGAAAGCTCTATTCATATGAAATAAACCCCATTATATATAGTGACTTGTTTTATCAGCCCAAGGGGTATAATATTTCAATGTTAAGTCCTATGAGATTTGAATTCATAACATGGAGATGCAGCTAATTATTGCAAGACTCTGTTAGTTTTGCCAACTCACCATTCCAATATTGCATACATTAACAATTTAGTGGAGGCGCAATGGCCCAGTGGTTAGGGCAGCGGACTCGCGGTCATAGGATTGCGGTTTCGATTCCCAGACCGGGCGTTGTGAGTGTTTATTGAGCGAAAACACCTAAAGTTCCACGAGGCTCCGGCAGGGGATGGTGGTGATCCCTGCTGTACTCTTTCACCACAACTTTCTCTCACTCTTACTTCCTGTTTCTGTTATACCTGTATTTCAAAGGGCCGGCCTTGTCACTCTCTGTGTCACGCTGAATATCCCCGAGAACTACGTTAAGGGTACGCGTATCTGTGGAGTGCTCAGCCACTTACACGTTAATTTCACGAGCAGGCTGTTCCGTTGATTCAGATCAACCAGAACCCTCGTTGTCATAACCGACGGAGTGCTTCCACATTAACAATTATATTTCTGTTATCAAATGATACCAGTTATGCCTCCTACCACAGGGATATAACACAGTTGATAAACTATTTCTACGGAGTATTCTATACTCTTCCTTTTACTCTTTTACTTGTTTCAGTCATTTGACTGCGGCCATGCTGGAGCACCGCCTTTTAGTCGAGCAAATTGACCCCCAGGACTTATTCTTTGTAAGCCTAGTATTTATTCTATCGGTCTCTTTTGCCGAACCGCTAAGTTACGGGGACGTAAACACACTAGCATCGGTTGTCAAGTGATGTTGGGGGAACAAACATGGACACACAAACATATACACACACACACATATATATATATATATATACATACACACATATATATATACATATATATCAAGACAGGATGCCCCTGGGAGCTCCTCTATGCTGATGACCTTGCTCTAATTGCTGAGTCTCTATCAGAACTAGAGGAGAAGTTTCAGGTATGGAAACAAGGTTTAGAATCGAAGGGCCTTAGAATCAACCTAGCCAAAACCAAAGTCCTAATAAGTAGGAAGGTAGACCAATCACAAACGCCTTCAGGTAGATGGCCCTGCTCGATCTGTAGAAAAGGTGTAGGTAGAAACTCTATAAGATGCACCAAGTGTAAGCTATGGACACATAAGAGGTGCAGCAATGTCAAAGGAAGGCTAACTAGGAAGATGGTTTTTGTATGTGGCAGATGCTCAGGAACAATTAACACTGAAGATGCTCTGAGACCAACTTCCGTCACTTTCCAGGGAGAAAAGCTAGAAGTAGTTGATAGTTTCCGTTACCTAGGTGACCAAGTCAGTAGCGGGGGCGGGTGCGCTGAGAGTATAACTGCTAGAGTAAGAATAGCCTGGG
>NC_043010.1:13431517-13446517 GCF_006345805.1 Octopus sinensis
TCCTGTATTTTTATTGGGATCTGTGGACAGTCATGCGTTGGCGGAGGCTATTTTTGTTTGGCCTATGTAGTTTCATTACAGCCCGAGCAAGTTAAGACATATACTAGGTTTTCTGATGCGCATGTGAAGTTGTGTTTTACTGTGAAACGTCCTTGTTTAAAAAGGAATTTCGGACCTTCTATTAGGTTGATGCATATACCACAGTTGGGTCTATTGCATTTGTTTACTGTGGGTTTAGTTGTTGTGGTTGGCAGTACTTTGGCATTTGTTAGGATGGTTTTCAATGATTTGGGTTGCCTTTTGCTCTTTATGATTTCGTGTGTTAGGAGGATTTGGTTCATTCTATGGTCCTTTTGTAATACAGGAATGTTCTGGAGGATGGTGTCAAAAGCTTCATTGTTGAGGGGGTTGTGTGTAGAGATGTATGGTAGAGTATGGGGTTTCGATGTAACAGGTTTAGGGCGTCTAAGTTCCTGCGTGCTGAGTTTTAGGGCGCGTTGGATCCCATTGTCAATTAGTGACATGGGGTAATCCCTGCTTGTTAATGTGCCCTTGAGTTCTTGTAGACGTAAGAGACGGGTGTTTTTATTGGAGACTATAGTGCAAATTCTCTTGGCTAAGTTGTAGGGAATGTTAATTTTAACGTGTCTAGGGTGGCATGAATTGAAAGGGAGGTATTGCTTGGAGTCTGTGGGCTTGTAGTATATGTCTGTTTCTATTTTTTTGTTGTGAATTTTAATGAGGATGTCGAGGAAGGGAATTTGTTGAGGGCTGTATTCCATTGTGAAAATAATGTTTGTGTTGAGCCCATTTATAAGAGTGTGAAATTCGTTAAGCTTCTCGACGGTTTCGGGCCAAAGGATGAAGCAGTCATCAAGATATCTCTTCCAGTTCTTCTCTATGTGTGTGTGGAGAGTGGTGCCAAATTGGTTAAGAACGTTATTATAGAGGGTGATTTCCAGGTATCCCATGACTAAGTTGGCGTAAGTGGGAGCTGTTTTCGTTCCCATTGCCGTCCCTGATTTCTGTCTGTAGAATTTGTTGTTGAAGGTGAAGAAATTATTCTCTAAGATGAATTTGTGTCCTATATATATATATATATATATATATATATAATATATATATATATGTATAATCAATCCATGCCAGCAACGAAAACAGACACTAAATGATAATGACAGGATGTAGGGCTACATATATATATATCATCATCATCATCATCTTTTAACGTCCATCTTCCATGCCGTCATGGGCATGGCAGTTTGACAGGAGCCACTGTGTCTGTTTTGGTATGGTTTTTACAACTGGATGCCCTTCCTAATATCAGCCACTCCATAGAGTGGACTCAGTGCTTTTTACGTGGCACCAGCATAGGTGAGGTCAGTTTTTGGCATGGTTTTTACAGCTGGATGCTCTTCCAAATGCCAACCACTTCACAGTGTCAACAGGATGGTTTTATATATATATATATATAAAATTTAGATTCAAATGAATATGGTACTTAAGTTAGATGCACCAGAATTTTGTATGATGTTATCCATATAAATCCATGGGGTGATTATAATCAAAATAAGCAACAAGAATATCTTCGGTAATTTGGTACGATCGTTTCACGCTACATCATTTTATTAAACATTGTAAGTATTACAACGGTTTTAAAATGTTGAGCAAAATCAAAATCAAAGAGATATATATATATATATATACCCTTGATTTTGATTTCCTCTTCCTTATTTATACCTACTGACTCAGAAGTAGGCTAAGGATCCTCAACACCAGCCCCTGTTGTGAACTTCGATGCTAGTAGCTTATCAATTGGAGCACTCAGACAGCATAGACTAGTTTAGATCACCAGTGGTCTAAACTCTTCTTATTCCTTGTATGTGTGTATATATATATATATATATATATATATATATATATATATATAAAGACATTGTTGGGTAAGTGTGAGAGCCTGGATCTGGCTGGTTTGAACATAAAATAGGTAGGATTTTTTTGGACCAGATATGACTGGTTTAAATGCTGAACGGTTAATGATGGTCCTGTCCATCTTAACTACTCACCTATAGCCAGCACAAATATCTGAAAGATACAGCCATACCTACTTGCATATCAGAAAAACCTCATGGCTATACCTGAGCACATATGTTAAAGATATAGCCATACCTCTCCACATACCTTAATCACATGACCATATCTGTACAGTTGTCTTAACCTTTTAGTATTTAATCTGGCCATATCCAACCCAAATATTCTACCTGTTTTATATCAAAACTAACTAGATCCAGCTTCTCATATCTACCCTTCAATGTCATTCTAAAAAAAAAACAATCACATCTTCAAAATCTTGAAGCTAGGAAATACTACATGGTTGATTTAAAAATTGTGGATAAATAAGCATCACATTTGATAAATTAGATACTACATGGGTAGTTTTAAAATTGTGGATAAATAAGCATTGCATTTGAGAAATTAGATACCACATGGTTGATTTTAAAATTGTCGATAAATAAGCATTGCATTTGATAAATTAGATACTACATGGTTGATTTTAAAATTGTGGATAAATAAGCATTGCATTTGATAAATTAAATACCACATGGTTGATTTAAAAATTGTGGATAAATAAGCATCACATTTGATAAATTAGATACTACATGGGTAGTTTTAAAATTGTGGATAAATAAGCATTGCATTTGAGAAATTAGATACCACATGGTTGATTTTAAAATTGTCGATAAATAAGCATTGCATTTGATAAATTAGATACTACATGGTTGATTTTAAAATTGTGGATAAATAAGCATTACATTTGAGAAATTAGATACCACATGGTTGATTTTAAAATTGTCGATAAATAAGCATGCATTTGATAAATTAGATACTACATGGTTGATTTTAAAATTGTGGATAAATAAGCATTACATTTGAGAAATTAGATACCACATGGTTGATTTTAAAATTGTCGATAAATAAGCATTGCATTTGATAAATTAGATACTACATGGTTGATTTAAAAATTGTGGATAAATAAGCATTGCATTTGATAAATTAAATACCACATGGTTGATTTAAAAATTGTGGATAAATAAGCATCACATTTGATAAATTAGATACTACATGGGTAGTTTTAAAATTGTGGATAAATAAGCATTGCATTTGAGAAATTAGATACCACATGGTTGATTTAAAATTGTCGATAAATAAGCATTGCATTTGATAAATTAGATACTACATGGTTGATTTTAAAATTGTGGATAAATAAGCATTACATTTGAGAAATTAGATACCACATGGTTGATTTTAAAATTGTCGATAAATAAGCATTGCATTTGATAAATTAGATACTACATGGGTAGTTTTAAAATTGTGGATAAATAAGCATTGCATTTGAGAAATTAGATACCACATGGTTGATTTTAAAATTGTCGATAAATAAGCATTGCATTTGATAAATTAGATACTACATGGTTGATTTTAAAATTGTGGATAAATAAGCATTACATTTGAGAAATTAGATACCACATGGTTGATTTTAAAATTGTCGATAAATAAGCATTGCATTTGATAAATTAGATACTACATGGTTGATTTTAAAATTGTGGATAAATAAGCATTGCATTTGTTAAATTAAATACCACATGGTTGATTTAAAAATTGTGGATAAATAAGCATCACATTTGATAAATTAGATACTACATGGGTAGTTTTAAAATTGTGGATAAATAAGCATTGCATTTGAGAAATTAGATACCACATGGTTGATTTTAAAATTGTCGATAAATAAGCATTGCATTTGATAAATTAGATACTACATGGTTGATTTTAAAATTGTGGATAAATAAGCATCACATTTGATAAATTACATACCACATGGTTGATTTTAAAATTGTGGATAAATAAGCATTACATTTGATAAATTAGATACTACATGGGTAGTTTTAAAATTGTGGATAAATAAGCATCACATTTGATAAATTAGATACTACATGGTTGATTTTAAAATTGTGGATAAATAAGCATTACATTTGATAAATTAGATACCACATGGGTAGTTTTAAAATTGTGGATAAATAAGCATCACATTTGATAAATTAAATACCACATGTTTGATTTAAAAATTGTGGATAAATAAGCATTTCATTTGATAAATTAGATACCACATGGTTGATTTAAAAATTGCAGATAAATAAGCATCACATTTGATAAATTACATACCACATGGTTGATTTTAAAATTGTAGATAAATAAGCATCACATTTGATAAATTACATACCACATGGTTGATTTTAAAATTGTGGATAAATAAGCATTGCATTTGATAAATTAATCTGAATGCTAAAGGGTTAAACATATCTAAACTTGCACTCATTTCTTAACTGTCATACTTGCCCGGAATAAAATTCAGCCAGTACATTGGTGTTAGAAAGGGCATAAAGCCACTGAAGCCATACTAACAATGGAACATGAACAGGAGACGTGATCTCCTGACCAGTCAGGGTTGACCATTTAATTGTGTTTGAGTATTCAGGCTTGAGCAAGGTTGTTTTGTGAAAGATTGGTCATTGCCCATGCACTGTAGTCTCTCTTCTCTATACTCTCTTTACTCTTTTACTTGTTTCAGTCATTTGACTGTGGCCATGCTGGAGCACCGCCTTTAGTCGAGCAAATCGACCCCGGGACTTATTCTTTGTAAGCCCAGTACTTATTCTATCGGTCTCTTTTGCCGAACCGCTAAGTGACGGGGACGTAAACACACCAGCATCGGTTGTCAAGCAATGCTAAAGGGGACAAACACAGACACACAAACACACACACATATATATATATATATATATATATACATATATACGACAGGCTTCTTTCAGTTTCCGTCTACCAAATCCACTCACAAGGCATTGGTCGGCCCGGGGCTATAGCAGAAGACACTTGCCCAAGATGCCGCGCAGTGGGACTGAACCCGAAACCATGTGGTTGGTTAGCAAGCTACTTACCACACAGCCACTCCTGCACCTATACTGCTGATATTATTGAAGAAAAAGGCTATTGCTTAGGGGAAATGCACCTATCAGAATGCGTGTGTGTGTGTGTGTGTGTGATGTATACATTTTACATATGTGTGTATGTATATGTGTCTTTGTGTCTGCGGTTGGTCACCCTAACTGCTTGACAACTGGTGTTGATTTGTTTCAATCAGCCTCCATGACTTGGGGGTTCAGCAAAAGGGAACAATAAAATAAGCACCAGACTTTAAAAAAGTATAGGGGTTGATTTGTCCATCAAGAATCCTCCAATGCATATATATATATATATATATATATATATATATATATATATTCTTTTATTCTTTTACTTGTTTTAGTCATTTGACTGCGGCCATGCTAGAGCACCGCCTTTAGTCGAACAAATCAACTCCAGGACTTATTCTTTGTAAGCCTAGTGCTTATTCTATCGATCTTTTTTGCCAAACTACTAAGTTACAGGGACATAAACACACCAACAGCAATGGTGGGGGGACAAACATACACACACACATATGACGGGCTTCTTTCAGTTTCTGTCTACCAAATCCACTCACAAAGCTTTGGTTATCCCAAGGCAATAGTAGAAGACACTTACCCAAGGTGCCATTCAGTGAGACTGAACCCAGACCCATGTGGCTGGGAAGCAAGCTTCTAACAACACAGCCACACCTGCACCTATAAATATATATATGTGGTACTACACACACACACACACACACATAAACACATGCATGTATAATGTAGTATACATATATATATGCAACAGGTGTCTTTCAGTTCCTGTCTACCAAATCCATTCAAAAAGCTCTACTAGAAAACAGAGTGGTATTGAACCTGAAACCACGTGGTCGGAAAGGGAACTTCTTAACCACACAGTCACACCTGAACTTATTATTCTTAATTAACTGAAATTAATTTTCTTCTTAGCCAGAGAAAAGAAAGTAAACATCCAGCAGCTGATGTTAGTGATTCTCAAAGGAAAGGGGAGATAATTTAAAGAAGCCAGGCATCAATCTTTGGAATTTTGGTTAGGATGCTTAGGAGGAGAACAGTTTGCTATGATGATCCGGTTTCTGACTGAAGATTAAAGGCTTCGAATGACCCGTCTGTTTTCTGTGTTCGTCCCTTTGTGTATTTCACGTTCTTATTTCTTTATATATAATTTTTATACCTATATATACACTTGCGTCAGAAATTAATTAGCACTTCTCAAATTTCTACATTAAATAGGTTCAATCAATTAACCTATGAGCTGTTCAAAACGTCTTACGCGATGAAAAAACTTAGTATGGTGTGATTTCGGTCCTCGCAAGGCGCTACCTATATCTATTAAACAAAGGAAGATTTGTCTGCATCCGCACTCCAAGTTGTTGCACTGCTATGTCAACATCATAAAGCTGTAGACTCTCAAACTGCTCTGCAAACAAAGTTACGTCATCGTTCTGCGCAACAGTGAACTCGCAACAAAGCAATAGTTCGAGATATGGCCACTAGGTGACAGCACATACCTTGGGTGAAGAGCAAATCAAGGGTGCTAATTAATTTCTGACGGTAGTGTATATATATATATATATATCTGTGTGTGTATACATACATATACTCTTTACTCTTTTACTTGTTTCAGTCATTTGACTGCGGCCATGCTGGAGCACCGCCTTTAATCAAGCAACTCGACACCGGAACTTATTCTTTTGTAAGCCCAGTACTTATTCTATCGGTCTCTTTTTGCCGAACCGCTAAGTAACAGGGACATAAACACACCAGCATCGGTTGTCAAGCAATGCTAGGGGGACAAACAGAGACACACAAACACACACACGCATAGATATATATATATATATATACGACGGGCTTCTTTCAGTCTCCGTCTACCAAATCCACTCACAAGGCTTTGGTCGGCCCGAGGCTATAGTAGAAGACACTTGCCCAAGATGCCACGCAGTGGGACTGAACCCAGAACCATGTGGTTGGTAAACAAGCTACTTTCCACACAGCCACTCCTGTGTTGTAAGAAGATATATATATCTGTGTGTGTATACATACATATATATATATATGTATACATATAAATTATTAAGGTGGTTATTTGCAATTTAAGAACCAAAAGGCACAAGTATAAACGTCACTAAAATTACCAAGGGTGCAAATCAGCACCAGCATTGCTAGAAATAAGAGTCAAAACACTTCTTAACCTCAAGCAAGTGCTTATTATATATTTACTGACAAGGGAGACCAACCTCCATACATGTGTGAATATATGTTTGTGTGTGTGAGTGTTTGTGTGCGCGTGTGCGTGCACACACATATGTATATATACATACAAATATGTGTATATGTATGTGTATATATATATATATATATATACATGTGTATGTATATATAAAATTAATATAATATATATATATATATATATATATATAACGTTAATCCAAACAAGAAAGCACAAAAAAACACAACGCGAGGACATGGAACAAATATAGTATTATTGGGCGCTCAGGAAGGAAGGAGGATTTAACGTTTCAAGTGGAGCTCTTCATCGGAAACATAGGAGAAGGAAAGATCCAGAGAAGGGGAGACAGGGAAAAAAAAAATCGCCAACGGTACACATGCGGTCACATATATGTAATTATGTTTATATACAAACATACATATTATATGTGTGTATATTTGCATGTATATATGTATATGAATGCATATATGTATGTTTGTCTGCTTGTATGTATTTAGGTAAGTACATGGGTATGTATGTTTGTGTGTGTGTGTTTTCATTTTCCTTGTCATTTTTCTTGTCTACAACACATCATCTAAATTATCCTCACCTTGATAGTGGTATGTTTATCACATCCTTAGATATGGAGCTCTGAACTATACCAGATCATTTAGCTGACTACCCACATTTCAAAGGTCTTTTTAACCAGACCAATTGCTCTGAGTCATATAAATAACTACTCAGATGACTGTCCTTCAATATTCTTTGTATATCAAGGAGTACATTGCCAGATATATCCTTCCTGCGAGCTGGCAGAAATGTTAGCACGCCGGGCGAAATGCCTAGTGGTATTTCGTCTGCCGTTACGTTCTGAGTTCAAATTCCGCCAGGGTCGAATTTGCCTTTCATCCTTTCGGGGTCGATAAATTAAGTACCAGTTACGGACTGGGGTCGATTTAATCGACTTAATCCGTTTGTCTGTCCTTGTTTGTCCTCCCCTCTATGTTTAGCCCCTTGTGGGCAATAAACAAATAAGATATATCCTTCCTTCATTCATTTTAAAAAGGTGATGAGAGAAAGAGATGTGGCTACTATTTCTGGTAGGTTGAGTACCTGCAGGGGGGGGGTCCCTTTTTGGCTTATAGGACTTAAATTATATACAAAAATAAAACTAATAAAAATCTAGTGAAAGAAATGCAATGATTTGAAATTACCACTCTTCTGCAAAAAAAAAAATGTATGAGATTAGATTGCAGAGAGCACCAAGGGCACTAACTGTGGTTAGATGACTCATTAGAGATCTAACTTGCAGATATGTGCTTTTAAAAATGTTTATTTATTAAATAAAACTAATCTATAGTAGTAAGATATGTGATGCCAACAGATATTAAAGAATGCATGAATGAGTGCTACTAGCTGACTGTAAAGACTAACAATCGTAGCAGCAGCAAAAGAGAGAGAGAGAGAGACTTAAAATGATATTGGCAAGTGATCTATGAATATTGTGGTCTAATCAATCAATATTCAAACCATATTATGTAAGTATGATAGACTCAATTGCTAAATTTGTTTTTCTTGATAATTAGAGGTAAATTCATCAATGGGTAATATTGACTTTGAGAAGGGAATAGGAGTTAGGATGCTGGAACTTTGCCATTGGATTCCAGCCCTGGTTCAGATTATAATAATAATAATAATAATAATAATAATAAAAACATTGTGTACAGTGCTCAGGTGCACTACAACTCATCTAAAGTGTATGTATAATCAGGTGTAGTTTCGGCGGATTTCGGAAAGCATGAGGGCCTTAAAGGATGCAGTGTCATGGCAGTCAACAACTGACGCAGGCAGTTTGTTCCATGCTTCAGCAACTCTGAGCATGAAAAAATGTTTCCGAAAGTCATGGGAGCTGTGTTGTTTTCTGACTTTGTAGGCATGTCCACGTGTGTTAGACACATGGAGATCAAAAAGGTGTTCAGTGTTGTTGTTGGTGAGGTGGTTGATAACTACATGTAGCAACAAAATACTCCACATGAACCTTTACCATGTATCCACCTGTCAGATATATCATCTGACTCTGAGAGGTTCTATGAAGGGATGCTGAAAAGTTCCTGGCTTTGAGTAAAAGAAAATACAGAAGGATCGATCAGTTAATTATGATTTCATCTAACATATTCCCCTCTCAGGTTCACATACTTATTGCAGCGGTCCTTCAGTTTTTCTAAGCCCCGCAAAAGAACTCAGAAGGTTGGACCCCCCAACCAGACCATTCACAATACCCTTAAAGCACTCCTTCATAGAACAGGGAATTATATTTTCTATGATTAATCCTCCCGGACCTGGGTCTCTGAGTCTAATTTTACCCACCACCTGGGCTCCTGAGCAAAAAAATAAATAGTTATGGCTGTGTGGTAAGAAGCTTGCTTCCCAACCACATGGCTCCAGGTTCAGCCCCACTGTGTGGCACCTCGGGCAAGTGTCTTCTACTATAGCCTCAGGCCAACCAGAGCCTTGGGAATGGATTTGGCAGACAGACGTTGAAAGAAGCCTGTCATACATATATATGTGTATATATATACATACATACATATATATATATATATGTATGTGTGTATGTTTGTATGTATGTATGTATGTATGTGTGTGTGTATGTGTGTATGTATGTATGTATGTATGTATTTATGTGCGTGTGTCTTTGTGTCTGTGTTTGTCCCCCTCCATCGCTTGACCAACGATGTTGGTGTGTCTATGTCCTTGTAACTTAGCAGTTGAGCAAAAGATATCGAAAGAATAAGTACTAGGCTTACAAAGAATAGACCCAGGGGAATGGGTCGATTTCTTTGACTAAAACCCTTTAAGGTGGTGCTCCAGCATGACTGCAGTCAAATCACTGAAACAAGCAAAAGATTAAAAGAATAAAAAAATATACAGCTCAAGAGTAACACTTGTAAGCAAACTAACGGACAGAATTGGCTGCATCTTCTTCTTCTGTGTGTTCTTCCTGACTGCTCTACTGGGAATCCAGCAGAGATGACGTTTAATCTATTCCCACAATAGCAGGAATACGGTGTGACCGGGTTAGAAACAGAGCCTGATTAAGACCCATTTTAAGACCCTAAGCACTTAAAAGATTTTGGTGCCCCCATAAAAGATTATGTAATTCAAAATGTAAACAATAACAAACCATAAAATAAATTTTTATTTTTCATCATGAAAGAAAACAGTAAGAGGGGAAAATAATGTTTATTTTTGTATAATAATAAACAAATGCGCCCTTTTAAAGCCTAGCCAGGCTCATGGGCCCGGTTTCCTGGTTTCAATGGCGTATGTGCTCCCCAGCTGGACGGGACGCCAGTCCATCGCAGCGTTACTCATTTTTGCCAGCTGAGTGGACATGAAATGAAGTGTTTTGCTGAAGAACACAACGTGTTGCCTGGTCCAGGAATCGAAACCACAATCTTACGATCATGGTGCTGACACCCTAACCACTAAACCACGTGCCTCCACTTATTTTTGTATATTTCCACTTTATTTATATTTGAAAAGTTTCCTCCTACTTTTTTTGAATTGTAAAGTCTTTGATCAGGTCCTCAAAATTAATCTTAGGTAACACATCTGCATCTATACTTAGTGGAGATAAAGGCATCCCGAATATTATTTTAGCTAGTTTAAAGTGATTTCTTTTGTGCCATAAACCATTTACCATTTCTGTTGTGGTCCCTACTTCCTTTGATGCCCTAAGCATGTGCTTATTTTACTTAGTGGTTAATCCAGCACTAGTTAAAAATATCAATTATAGACACCCCCTGGTTAGGTAACAAATGAGACCCAAACTTAAATCATCATCATCATCATCGTCGTCATTTAATGTCTGTTTTCCATGCTAGCATGGGTTGGACAGTTCAACTGGGGTCTGGGGAGCCAGAAGGCTGCACCAGGCCCAGTCTGATCTGGCAGTGTTTCTACAGCTGGATGCCCTTCCTAATGCCAACCACTCCATGAGTGTAGTGGGTGCTTTTTGCTTGCCACCGGCACAGGTGCCAGACGAGGCTGGCAATGGCCACGATCGGATGGTGCTTTTTATGTGCCACTGGCATGGAGGCCAGATGAGGCTGGCAACGGCCACGATCGGCTGGTGCTTTTTACGAGCTGATTATATTCTCTCTCATGTCGGAGATGATTGATACAGAATAAGAATAAACAACACTTCAACAGACTCTCATCTGTGATTATCTTTATGTATAGCTTTACAAAAGCTATACTCCCATTTTAATATCACCTGGGCCTTGAAAGCTTTTAGCTGAGTCCACTCTGTTGGAAGCCTTTGAGCCAGGTCTCTGATCACCATTCTGAGAATAGTCCACTCGCACAGGTTACAGAGGCCTGTTACACGGTTTCTTGGTTACCATTGCTGTGGGGTTGTGATATTGGATGAGTATAGTTTTGTTGAAGACCATCGTTATGTGGTCTAGCTGGTTGCATGTATAATAAATGAAGCAACTCATGAACTTTTGACTTTCAACATATTTATTTCTGGACGTGATTTACTGATTTAGCTGTTTACAAAAGAAAGATGCTGATAATATAACTGCCAACTGGGAGGAGAGAACCATGCTGTGTCTTGTAGAAGGCTAGCTGTGGTATATCATGTGTGGATGTCCAAAGTCATCTCTTGCTCAAGGTGGTCTGTTCAAGTGCCTGATGTGATCTGATATTAGTAATTTGCCTTTTGCTCAAAGTGGTTTGTGTGAATGCCTGATGCTGTCAGGCAGAGATAGGTGCCAAACAGATTTTATAGGGTGAAAAGGAGGTTGAATTTTAGATCATTTGAGGAGCCATATCACACTACAGATTCACACTGATTGGGCGATTTACAGATCAATCATGTGAAACTATGGTGGCTTACTTGTAATCCCAACAGAATATCTAGCAGTTGGGGTTCAAATCCCTACAGGCCTTTAAAAGGGTCGAGGGCACTGATTTTCCATTTCAAAGCCATTAAAAAATATCTAAGCCAATAAATTACATATTTCTGACTCCATATCCCTAAATCCCTTGAAAAATAAATCTTTTTTAAATATATAAAATTTATAACATCTACTGACACAGCACTAATGTACACAAGCTGACAAAAAGAAACTTTTATCTCAAACACATTCTATAAAATTTTCCTCATATATTTTAAAATTTTAGCTTGTTTCTGATTTACCTAAATATTAGAACTATTACCTAAATATTAGAATTATCTGCACCTTTCCCATAAGTATTAATGTTGGAATTACACAGAGAAAACAAAATTTTAAGTTGATTAAAAGTCATTTCCCAGTTTCAAAGTTGATGACAGAATTATCTCCCTTAAACGTTTTGATTTTGCTAAACATGAAAACATCTACAACAGACAAATGTCTGTGAACAGCTAGTCTCTCCATCAAGAAATATGGGTCTTCAGCATTCATTACTGTTTAGAAATTCCAAATCAAAGAAGTTGAAAGAGTTGAAGAGGATTAAGAAACAAATGAAGACTTTAAAAAATTTAAAAAAAACGAGAGAGAGTGAAAGCAAGATAAAATATCCTACAATGAGATTATAAGTTTTAATCTAATCAATATTATATGATGCCGATATTTAAAGAGAGCAGGTGATGAGAATAAAATACAGAGGATATCTAAGGGCTAATCTATAGCAATTCATTGGATAATTCCCTGACTGGAGCAGAGCTCAAAACAGTCAGTAAGAGAGTAGACAAATAGTGTTGTGAACGTAGGTAGAAATTGAAGGTGACATCCCTAATGAGTGTGTTTGTTATTTCATTGTAAACATTGTGTAATTTGTGTGGTTAGTCTGACAGAAGAAGGAGGTAGCATCCTTAATTTACAAAGTCAGAAAACAGCACAGCTCCCATGACTTTCGGAAACATTTTTTCACACCAAGACTTGCTGAAGTATGGAACAAACTGCCGGCATCAGTTGTTAGTTGTCGGAGCACTGCGTCCTTCAAAACTTCCATGCTTCCTGAGATTCGCCAACACTACACCTGATTTTCTCCCCACCATACACACACAAGCATGTATCTGACTCATACACTGTTCGCTTTCCAGACATTTGTACATTACTGCATATGCTTTATACGCACTTTTTGACAAGTTGTGGTGCACTTGAGCACTGAATACAATAATTTCATTATTATATTAATGACTGGCAATGTTGCTTCAAAGATAATTGCCAGAAAATAAGATGCATTAGAGAGGAACAACAAATTATAAAAGCTTAAGTTGTGAACCCAGAAGGTGTGGGTAAATTGTGGTAGCTAGAAGCATTAATAAGAATCTAGAGAGGGCTTTTGGTTGAAAGCAATATGTCAGGTTTATATAGCAAGGTGTATAAGATGTCTGCTAATGTTCTCTAATATGACGATGTATTGTGAATTGCATAGTAGTATGTTCACATGACTGAGTATGTCCTTGAGGAGAATGTCTAAAAAAAACACTGACACACTTATTCAGACTGGGAAAAGAAATAGTTATAAAAATCTAACAATAAGAAAATGTTAGATAAGAAAGATAAGAGAAGATAGTTGGTTAAAATCTAGTCAAGTGGAAATAACCAAGTGATGAAGGGAGAGGCAGCTATTGAGGTTAGTTTCAATGTTATTAGTAAGGCTTTCATGTGGGGAAGAAGTAAAGAAAGCTACAAGTCTATCAGAGATGGATGATGGGACGTTGAAAGTATTAAGCTATACAGGTATGATGTTAATTCACCACTTTGTCAGTCAGGGGTTGTGGCTATTGTTTAACCCCAGGTTGGATACAATCAAACAGATTTATGATCAGAGAGGTATGACAACCCTGCTTTTTTTTAAGTATAGTGTACTGTGGACTACATTATTCAATGTAATGTATCAGTTTTCAAGGCAGCAGAGTATGAGTCAATAAAGATTCCAATAGAGATTGGAATAGCAGAATTGGAAGAGTGGTAGATATGATACTTAATATCTATTTATTTACTACCCACGAGGGGCTAAACGTAGAGGGGACAAACAAGGACAGACAAAGGTATTAAGTCGATTACATCGACTCCAGTGTGAAACTGGTACTTTATTTATCGACCCCGAAAGGATGAAAGGCAAAGTCGACCTCGGCAGAATTTGAACTCAGAACGTAGCGGCAGACGAAATACTTGTTTCTTTATTACCCACAAGGGGCTAAACATAGAGGGGACAAACAAGGACAGACAAAGGGATTAAGTCGATTACATCGACTCCAGTGTGAAACTGGTACTTTATTTATCGACCCCGAAAGGATAAAAGGCAAAGTCGACCTCGGCAGAATTTGAACTCAGAACGTAGCGGCAGACGAGATACCTGTTTCTTTATTACCCACAAGGGGCTAAAGAATGAGGGGACAAACAAGGACAGACAAAGGGATTAAGTCGATTACATCAACTACAGTGTGAAACTGGTACTTTATTTATCACCCCGAAAGGATGAAAGGCAAAGTCGACCTCAGCGGAATTTGAACTCAGAACATAACGGCAGACGAAATACAGCTACACATGTATTAAATATCATATCATATGATACTTAATATCATATGATATGATATTTAATTTTGTTGTTTGCATTTCATACCTAACTAAAGTTAACATTATCTGTCATCTTTCCTATGTTTATAAAATGACATGTCAGACATGCAAGCAGGTAGTTTTCAACTTGTCACTAACATAAAGATATGCATTATATAAATTGGTCATTTGATGCAAATGGATG
>NC_043010.1:13454017-13491517 GCF_006345805.1 Octopus sinensis
ATACACACACATGCATATGCATACACACACATATGCCTGCACACATACACACACACACTGACAAATGCATATGCACACACATATCCATACACATACACATGCATAAGCATACACAAACACACACATATGCATGCACATACACACACTGACAAATGCATATGCACACACATGCATATCCATACACACACACATGCATATGCATACACACACACATATCCATACACACACACACACGCATATCCATACACACATACACACACGCACATACACACACGCACATACACACACACACATACACACACGCACATACACACACGCACATACACACACACACATACACACACGCACATACACACACGCACATACACACACGCACATACACACACGCACATACACACACACATACACACACGCACATACACACGCACATACACACACGCACATACACACACGCACATACACACACGCACATACACACACACACATACACACACGCACATACACACACACACACACACACACGCACATACACACACACATACACACACACGCACATACACACACGCACATACACACACACACACATATATATATATATAATATGAGATGTTGCAATTTGCTGTACTTGATAAGACATGTCAAACTAAGTAAAAATCGCCGTCTTCCACAGGTACAGACTCATCCTTTCAGGTGCTGGTGCCACTTAAAAAGCACCTGTGCTGGTGCTGCATTAATGCACCCGCCAGTGCTGCATGAACACCTATGCTGGTGGCACGTAAAAGGCACCCGCCACACTCTGTTAAGTGGTTGGTATTAGGGAGGTGGCGAGCTGGCAGAATCGTTAGCACGCCGGGCGAAATGCTTAACGGTATTTCGTCTGCCGTTACGTTCCGAGTTGAAATTCCGCCAGGGTCGACTTTGCCTTTCATCCTTTCGGGGTCGATTAAATAAGTACCAGTTACGCACTGGGGGTCGATACAATCGACTTAATACCTATGTCTGTCCTTGTTGGTCCCCTCTATGTTTAGCCCCTTGTGGGTAGTAAAGAAATAGGTATTTCGTCTGCCGATACGTTCTTGGTTCAAATTCCGCCGAGGTCAACTTTACCTTTCATCCTTTTGGGGTCGATAAATTAAGTACAAGTTACGCACTGGGGTCGATGTAATCGACTTAATACCTATGTCTATCCTTGTTGGTCCCTTCTATGTTTAGCCCCTTGTGGGTAGTAAAGAATAGGTATTTCGTCTGCCGATACGTTCTTGGTTCAAATTCCGCCGAGGTCAACTTTACCTTTCATCCTTTTGGGGTCGATTAAATAAGTACCAGTTACACACTGGGGTCGATATAATCGACTTAATACCTATGTCGTCCTTGTTGGTCCCTTCTATGTTAGCCCCTTGTGGGTAGTAAAGAAATATTTCGTCTGCCGATACGTTCTGGTTCAAATTCCGCCGAGGTCAACTTTACCTTTCATCCTTTTGGGGTCGATAAATTAAGTACAAGTTACGCACTGGGGTCGATGTAATCGACTTAATACCTATGTCTGTCCTTGTTGGTCCCTTCTATGTTTAGCCCCTTGTGGGTAGTAAAGAAATAGGTATTTCGTCTGCCGATACGTTCTTGGTTCAAATTCCGCCGAGGTCAACTTTACCTTTCATCCTTTTGGGGTCGATTAAATAAGTACCAGTTACACACTGGGGTCGATATAATCGACTTAATACCTATGTCTGTCCTTGTTGGTCCCTTCTATGTTTATCCCCTTGTGGGTAGTAAAGAAATAGGTATTTCGTCTGCCGATACGTTCTTGGTTCAAATTCCGCCGAGGTCAACTTTACCTTTCATCCTTTTGGGGTCGATAAATTAAGTACAAGTTACGCACTTGGGTCGATGTAATCGACTTAATACCTATGTCTGTCCTTGTTTGTCCCCTCTGTGTTTAGCCCCTTGTGGGTAGTAAAGAAATAGGTATTTCGTCTGCCGATACGTTCTTGGTTCAAATTCCGCCGAGGTCAACTTTACCTTTCATCCTTTTGGGGTCGATAAATTAAGTACAAGTTACGCACTGGGGTCGATGTAATCGACTTAATACCTATGTCTGTCCTTGTTTGTCCCCTCTGTGTTTAGCCCCTTGTGGGTAATAAAGAAGTATTAGGTATTAGGAAGGCCATCAAGCCATAGAAAACCATGACACAACAAACGGTTGGAGTCTGGAGAACTCCTTGCCAGCCAGCTCTATGTCAAGCCATCCAACCCATGCCGGCATGGAAAGCAGACGTTGAATGATGATGATATAAAGCATAAAGTATTCAATGCTATTTATATCAATATAAAACTCAAGCTGGTAAGAATTTAGCAATTTAAACAATGAGTTGAAGAATGTGACTCCACATTGTGAAATACTATATTTTAATTCATAATTAGTGAAGAGAACAAAAGCTCTGAAGTTGACTTAGTGTAATTACATAAACTAAATGTTTGGTTTTTTTGCTTTTGTTTTCACAATTAAGGTTCATTTGATAAAACTATTAAGAAAGTGCTGCCAGCCTATATTAAGCTTCTATGAGTTAATGGTGATGATTAATAAGGGAAATATGCATTTCTGTATATACATTTTTGTTAAATACACACACACACACACACATACCCTACAAACACACATGCACATATATATCAAGCCAAGTGAAATCGTAGTCGTGGCCAATGCCAGTGAAACATAACTGGTACTTGCACTGGTGGCATGTAAAAATCACCCTTCAAATGTTGGGCTTCATGGAGACAGTGACAAGTGAGTGTGACCTTTGGTGATTTACCATGCTTGAGAAGAGCAGTCAAGCCAAATGAGAACATAGCTGTGGCCGAAGCCGGTACTACATAACAGGCACTCATTCCATGCCAGTGGCATGTACAAAGCACTCACTACACTCTTGGAACAGTTGGCATTTGGAAGGGCCATTGACATCAGGCCGAATCAAATTGGAATCGGTGCAGCTCTCCAACTTACCAGTTTTCACTCAAAGCATCCAATCCATGCCAGCATGGAAAACATTAGATGATGATGATGTATATGAATATATATATGTGATGGCCTGCGGTGCTTACCTTGGATTATGGGGTGACCTGCTGTGCTTGAGGATAACTATTGAGTCAAGTACATCAACATCAAAATAGAAATCAAATGGAATTGTAGTTGTGATACCCATGCCAGTGGCACATAAAAAGCACCATCCAAACGTGGCCGATGCCAGTGCCGCCTTGACTGGCTTCCGTGCTGGTGGCACGTAAAAAGCACCAACCGATCGTGGCCGTTGCTAGCCTCCTCTGCCTCCTGTGCCAGTGGCACGTAAAAAGCACCCACTACACTCACGGAGTGGTTGGCGTTAGGAAGGGCATCCAGCTGTAGAAACACTGCCAGATCAAACTGAAGCCTGGTGCAGCCTTCTGGCTCCCCAGACCCCAGTCAAACTGTCCAACCCATGCTAGCATGGAAAACGGACGTTAAACGATGTTGATGATGATATATATATATCATCATCATCATCATCGTTTAACATCATCATCATCATCATCATCGTTTAACCCGCTAGCACGGGTTGGATGGTTCGACCTGTGTCTGGGAAGCCAGGGGCTGCACCTAGCTCCAGTCTAATCTGGCAGAGTTTCTACAGCTGGATGCCCTTCCTAATGCCAACCACACCGTGAGTGTAGTGGGTGCTTTTTACGTGCCACCTGCACAGGTGCCAGGGGGGTCTGGCATCGGCCACGATCGGTTGGAGCTTTTAACATGCCACCGGCACGGAAGCCAGCCAAGGCGGTGCTGGCAACGGCCACATTCAGATGGTGCTTTTATATATATATATATATATATATATATATATATTATATATATATATATATATATATATATATATATATATATGTAACATATTGGTTTCAAATTTTGGCACAAGGCCAGTAGGGGGAGAGGCTAAGTCGATTACATCAACCCCAGTACCCGACTGGTACTTATTTTATTGACCCTGAATGTGTGAAAGTCAACCCCAACAAAATACTGCAAAGCGTTTTCATTTTACCCAGCATGCTAACAATTCTGCCTGCTCACCACCTTTGTCAAGAACGCAAAGCACAGCCACTGTAGGGATCAAACCCACGATCTTGAGATCAGGACTGTGGTGTCACCTAACCACTAGGCCACATGCCTTCACCAATATATTCTTTTATTCTCTTACTTGTTTCAGTCATTTGACATCAGCCATGCTGGAGTACTGTTTTTAGTCAAACAAACAAATTGACCCCAAGACTTATTTTGTGTAAGCCTAGTACTTATTCTGTTGGTTTCTTTTGCCGAACCACTAAGTTATGGGGATGTAAACACACCAACATTGGTTGTCAAGTGATGGAGGGGGGACAAACACACACACACATAAATATATATATATACATACATATATATATATATATATATATATATACATACAACGGGCTTCTTTAAGTTTCTTTCGACCAAATCGACTCACAAGACTTTGGTCAGCCCAAGTCTATAGTAGAAGACACTTGCCCAAGGTGCCACGCTGTGGGACTGAACCCAGGACCATGTAGTTTGGAAGTTTCTTATGACACAGCCTCCTGTGCCTATATAATTTATTATATACATATAAGTGAAGGCACATGGTTCAGTGATCAGAGTGTCGGGTTTACAATCTTGAGGTTGTGAGTTCAATTCCTGGACCAGGCTGTGTGTTGTATTCTTGAGCAAAACACTTTATTTCATGTTGCTCCATTTCAGTCATTTGTAGAAATGGGTTGGGACGTCCCTGGTGCCAAGCTGTATCGGCCTTTACCTTTCCCTCGGATAATATTGGTGGTGTGGAGAGGGGAGGCTGGTATGCATGGACAACTACTGGTCTTCCATGAAACAACCTTCCTTGGACTTATGCCCCAGAAGGGAACTCTCTAGGTGTTATCCAATGATCATTCATAATCAAAGGGATCTTTACCCTTTACCCTTCTATATACATATATATAAAATACATGCAAATGCGTGTGTGTATATGTGCATATATATATATATATGGTCTCCGTGCTGGAGGCACGTAAAAAGCACCAT
This sequence comes from Octopus sinensis, assembly GCF_006345805.1. NCBI lineage: Eukaryota > Metazoa > Mollusca > Cephalopoda > Octopoda > Octopodidae > Octopus > Octopus sinensis. Next base: position 13,459,122 of record NC_043010.1, read on the forward strand.
CCGATCGTGGCCATTTGCCAGCCTCCTCTGGCACCTGTGCCGGTGGCAAGTAAAACGCACCCACTACACTCATGGAGTGGTTGGTGTTAGGAAAGGCATCCAGCCGTAGAAACACTGCCAGATCAGACTGGAGCCTGGTGCAGCCTTCTGGCTTCCCAGACCCCAGTTGAACCGTCCAACCCATGCTAGCATGGAAAGCGGATGTTAAACGACAATGATGATATATACACTCTGAGTGGTTGTGTAGTTACAAAGCTGTCTTTACAACACACTCACAGATACACACATACATATACCTATAATATATTATATAGATATATATAAAATAAATGCACTTTTTTTTTAACTAAGGTATCCTTCATTGAGTGCCTTCCATTGAGTAATTATTACTTCTGAGTTTCTGGTAGCTACAAAACATATGTAACCTGGATTTTACCTGCTCTATCCCCTAAATTTGGATTTTTATTCACATGCATAGCAATCTTGGTTGCTAACCTTGAACTATAAAATAACTTTTTGCAGCTTATCGGACTTCAATATGGTAAAAATTTACAACTTTCCACAGCAATAAACAACTACTATTCCTGGAAGTTGTGTTTTTATACCTTCTGCAGACTGCTCAAAGCTTACTAACTTCCAGCACATGGATCCTTGGATCTTAGTTTTACATATTGCTATCAATGTACACATGCACACACGTACACACACAAACACACACACACACACACACACTCACAAGTGTGACTGTGTGGTTATAAAGCTTGCTTTGCAACTATGCGGTTCATTTGAGATTTAGTCCCACTGCATGATAACACCTTGGGCAAGTGCCTTCTACTATCACCCCAAGAACAGCCAATGATTTGTAAGTGAATTTGTCTGATGGGAAACTGCATAGAATATATGTATACTCTTTACTCTTTTACTTGTTTCAGTCATTTGACTGTGGCCATGCTGGAGCACCGCCTTTAGTCAAGCAAATTGACCCCGGGACTTATTCTTTGTAAGCCCAGTACTTAATCCATCGGTCTCTTTTGCCGAACCGCTAAGTGACGGGGATGTAAACACACCAGCATCGGTTGTCAAGCAATGCTAGAGGGACAAACACAGACACACAAACACATACACACACACACACATATATATATATATATATACATATATGCGACGGGGCTATAGCAGAAGACACTTGCCCAAGATGCCACGCAGTGGGACTGAACCCGGAACCATGTGGTTGGTAAGCAAGCTACTTACCACACAGCCACTCCTGTATATACATTTTTTTTTTTTTTTCTGGTGTAGTGGAACTCAAAATAATAAAGCTATAAATAACATCATATAAGAATTTGGTAGAAAATGTCTTTTGGATTGAAAAATTCAAAGGTCTGTTATTCATAGCTCTTTACTCCCTCAGGTTCTGCTTCAAGTTCCAATATTCCAAAAAAGAACTATTTCATGTTCATCTCAAAGACAGTGTAGCATTGCTAGAGAAATGAGAAAGGCTGATGATAAAATGCAAGGGTTTAAAAATAATTAAGTCACTTCACATGGGGTAAAATAAGAGTGAAGGTGAGTGAGGGAAGCTGTTGCAAGGATATGCTATGGAAAATGGATATAGTGAGGTTGAGATGATTCCAGAGCTCAGAGTCCACTGAGCTTCCATTTCAAGACAATATTAAACATGGTGGCTGGAATGGAACCACTTATTGCTGTCAGCGTGAAGGCTGTGCATTGTTGTGGCATATTATGACACCATGCAAATCGTCCCCAAAATAATACAGGCTGCTTAATCAAGTCTTATACATCTATGCTCGCACATGAAAGGCACGAGGACAACAGCATGCATAAACACAATGAGAATCGGTTCCAAGGTCCTCTCTATAGTTTTCGATAGGCAAATGAGAAAGCGCAAAGCAGAAGTGTAAACAAGGAACAGTCAATTCCCGGTGCTTCTGACTGGGATGTTTAACATCTAAGGGGAGGTAACTCTCTAAAAGGTGCGTAACTCAACAATTCAATAAAGCGTGAATAAAATGAGTATCTGACAAAGTATTGAAGTCGATTCATTGGACTAATTAATTACCCACCTCATTCCTTAAAGGCGATGACCATAGGCGATTTCTGCGTGGGGATTCAAAGAGATAGAGAAAAAAATAGAAACCTATTTCTTTACTACTCAGAAGGGGCTAAACACAGAGAGGACAAACATGGACAGACAAACGGATTAAGTCGATTATATCGACCTCAGTGCGTAACTGGTACTTAATTTATCGATCCCGAAAGGATGAAAGGCAAAGTCGACCTCAGCGGAATTTGAACTCAGAATGTAACGGCAGACGAAATACCTCTAAGCATTTCGCCTGGTGTGCTAACGTCTCTGCCAGCTCAGACTGCACTGGACTGGTGCTTGACTGATACTAAAGGCATGTATATATGTATGTATGTATGTGTTTGTATGCATGTGCATATATATACATATATATATATATATATACATTAATAGTAATATATATATACATGCACACACACATACATGCATGCACACATACATACATACATGCACACATACATACATGCACACATACATACATGCACACATACATGCACACATACATACATGCACACATACATACATGCACACATACATACATACACACATACATACATGCACACATACATACATGCACACATACATGCACACACACACACATACACACACATACATACATACGTGTGTGTGTGTGAGTGTATTACATAGCCAAATAGTATATCTTTGGTTACAACCAGTGAGAAAGTTACCATCGGTTTCATGTCTACTATAGACAACTCATCAGAACTCATCAGCTGGCCTGGTGAGACTAATGAAGTATTTGTAGACTTATATGCATTTATCCAACATAGTCCTACCTATGCATGCATGGATGACATATATTAAATGATGATAACAAAGAGAAGGAAGAGGATGTCCTAATTCTTTTACTCTTTTAATAGTTTCAGTCATTTGACTGCGGCCATGCTGGAGCACCGCCTTTAGTCAAGCAAATCGACCCCGGGACTTATTCTTTGTAAGCCCAGTACTTATTCTATCAGTCTCTTTTGCCGAACCGCTAAGTGATGGGGGACGTAAACACACCAGCATCGGTTGTCAAGCAATGCTAGGGAGACAAACACAGACACACAAATACACACACATACACACACACACACACATATATATATATATATATATATATATACAACGGGCTTCTTTCAGTTTCCGTCTACCAAATCCACTCACAAGGCATTGGTCGGCTCGGGGCTATAGCAGAAGACACTTGCCCAAGATGCCATGCAGTGGGACTGAACCTGGAACCATATGGTTGGTTAGCAAGCTACTTACCACACAGCCACTCCTGCACCTATGTTTTATATAATATAGATAATCTGAAACTTAATATAGATATGCCAACAATTTTGATATTATCGACCTCGTTGCAAAGTGTAAATAAGTGTTCATTTAAGTTCAGAAAATCCGATGTGTATTGTGTGATATATAATTAATTAATTTGCCATATGAATATTCACTTATGCAAATAAGACTGGCCTTTTTGAGCTGAGTTCTGGTTTGTGATTGATATAAATAGCAATAACTTGTCGGGCATTCTGCAGTTGATGACCATCCAAACAGAAATGAAACTAGTGAGGGTTATTCTACTATTTTTCTGCCCCACCAAGAGATATAAGCAAGTATTGACATACCAAAACAAAACTTGTAAATACAAACATAGTTATATCTTCAGGAAATTTCACATTATGCAGTACTTGGATTATGTTATGCTAATTATTTAAATAATTTAGATAATAAATAAATCTTAGCCACTTACATTTTACCTAATGTTATAGATAGATAAGGTGGCGAGCTGGCAGAAACGTTAGCACGCTGGGCGAAATGCTTAGCAGTATTTCGTCTGTTGCTACGTTCTGAGTTCAAATTCCGCCGAGGTCAACTTTGCCTTTCATCCTTTCGGGGTCGATAAATTAAGTACCAGTTACGCACTGGGGTTGATATAATCGACTTAATCCGTTTGTCTGTCCTTGTTTGTCCCCTCTGTGTTTAGCCCCTTGTGGGTAGTAAAGAAATAGATAGATAGATAGATAGATAGATAGATAGATAGATAGATAGATAGATAGATAGATAGATAGATAGATAGATAGATAGATAGATAGATAGAGAGAGACAGACAGACAGACAGCTATATATATATATACATACATACTTACATATATATACACACACATGTATACCTATATATATGTGTGTGTAACAGAGTTATTAGTGAGAGATTATCAATCCAGGCAAAATACTTTATAAGTAGTCTCTATTAGTACACCAGACTAACAAGATTGCTTAGATTAGTAAAGAACTTGGGGTGTGCTTGTAGTAGGGTCTGATGTTGTACTTCCACCGTTCTGTATTGTTAATCAATGGGTGTGTCCTAGAAATACTGATATCCAAGACAAAGCATAAATAATGGTTGTCACATATTTTTCTTCGTTGTTGCAAATTTGACTTACAGATGTTTCCAGTAGTTATTATAAGTAAACTTATCAATAACAAATCTATAACGACTCCTGGAAACAGTTGTAAGTAAACCAATCAATAGGGGAGTAGACGCTTATTGATCAATAGCGAACCTATAATGATTACTGGAAACAGCTGTAAGTCAAAATTTACTACAATAAAAGAGAATATTTAATGACCATTATTTATGCCTTGGCTGTGTGTGTGTGTGTGCGTGTGTGTGTTTGTGTGTGTGTCTGTGTGTGTGTGTGTGTGTGTGAATGTATGTATCTCTTTTACTCTTTTACTTGTTTCAGTCATTTGACTGCGGCCATGCTGGAGCACCGCCTTTAGTCAAGCAAATAAACCCCGGGACTTATTCTTTGTAAGCCCAGTACTTATTCTATCGGTCTCTTTTGCCGAACCGCTAGTGACGGGACGTAAACAACCAGCATCGGTTGTCAAGCAATGCTAGGGGGTCAAACACAGAAACACACATATATATATATTATATTACATATATACGACAGGCTTCTTTCAGTTTCCATCTACCAAATCCACTCACAAGGCATCAGTTGGCCCGGGGCTATAGTAGAAGACACTTGCCCAAGATGCCACGCAGTGGGACTGAACCCGGAACCATGTGGTTGGTAAGCAAGCTACTTACCACACAGCCACTCCTGCGCCTATATATATATATATATATATATATATATATTCTTTTATTCTTTTACTTATTTCAGTCATTTCACTGTGGCCATGCTGGAGCATTGCCTTTAGTCGAGCAAATCAACCCCAGGACTTATTCTTTGTAAGCCTAGTACTTATTCTATCGGTCTCTTTTGCCGAACCGCTAAGTTACAGGGACGTAAACATGCCAGCATCGGTTGTCAAGCCATGTTGTGGGGACAAACACAGACACACACACAAACATATACATATATATATATATATACATACATACGATGGGCTTCTTTCAGTTTCCATCTACCAAATCCACTCACAAGGCTTTGGTCTGCCCGAACTTATAGTAGAAGACACTTGCCCAAGGAGCCACGCAGTGGGACTGAACCTGGAACCATGTGGTTGGGAAGCAAGCCTACTTACCACACAGCCACTCCTACGCCTGTATTATATACATGTCTATATATGTATGTGTGTGTTTGTAATATGTGTGTGTGTGTGTGTGTTTGCGTGTGTGTATGTAAATAGTTATTCATACATATATACATTTATACATATACACATACAAACATGTGTGTGTGTGTGTGTGTGTGTGTGTGTGTGTGTGTGTGTGTGTGTGTGCATGTGTGTGTGTGTATCTTATAATAGCTGTATCAGACTTATACCCAGCTATCAGTACATCCTCCACCCTCACTAACCATGCTAATTTCACTAAGATATGAAAGGCAACCAAAAAACTCACTGAAGATATAAACAACCTACAGAAAGATATAAACACCACAAACAGGTGAGCAGAAGAAAGCAACTTGAAACGTAACGCAGAAGCCTTTCGGCCACTTCACTTCCAGACTTGCACCACAGAATAACCTAGATTTATATCAATCATGCAGTTGGTAGGTATTGTTATGAGTAATAAAATATCATTCTACGCACATATAAAGAATTGTAGAAACTAGCAGGACACAGATGGGGGGTTGGCAGTAAGAACATTCAAACTGAGATCCTGGGTGGTAATACCTGTTCTGTGAAGAATTTTTTTTTCCAGTTATCTATAATTACTTTTCTCAGTCTTAATGACTTCATAGGGTTCATCAATAGTTCTTTTGTTTTTTTTTTTTTTTAATCCATGTTTTCACTACTTAAGATTGAATCCATGCACAAATAAGCTATTGCGGAGGCACATGGCCTAGTGGTTAGAGCAGCGGACTTGCGGTCAAGGGATCACGGGTTCGAATCTCAGACCGGGCGATGTGTGTGTTTATGAGCGAAACACCTAAGCTCCACGCGGCTCCAGCAGAAGGTAATGGCAAAACTTCTGCTGACTCTTTCGCCACAACTTTCTCTCACTCTTTTCCTCCTGCATCTTGCAGCTCACCTGTGACGGACTGGCGTCCCGTCCAGGTGGGGAACCTATACGCCAAGAAACCGGGAAACCGGCCCTTATGAGCCAGGCATGGCTCGAGAAGGCACAAACAACAAACAAATAAGCTATTGAGGTTGGCAGGTTTGGGACTATACAGCCTGGAATGTGAGAATGAAGAACAAAACAAAATGCTGACGTTAGCAACAGAGAAATCATAAAGGAATTAGCATTAAACTTCGGCATTCAGGGTTATAAAGATCCCCAAACAATTCTGTCTTCTCTCTTTTGATTTCTCTTTTCTTATAAAATTTCCAAAAGTTGTGCCTCTCCCAATTGAGTAAAAACAAGGTATTGTAGGAATGTGAGTTTGAACTCACTACCTCACAATCATAAGCTTGACACTCTAACCACTGAGCCATATGCCTTCAAACAACATAAATAATTAGCATTGAGCCCCTAGACCCATGGAACCCCTAGAAAACTGTTCAGTGTGCCCATGTCTTAAGATGGCACTGGATTTACATGGTGTAGGTGTCAATAAATTCAAAGATCCCTTGGAACCCTTATAGAACAGAATCCCTTATGAAATCACATTGCAACAGAAGACAGCATGGCGAAGTATATGCAGTTTTTGTGAAAGCAGATTTGGTAATTACAAGTTCTGGGTAAGTAAGGAAAAACCCTATCAAGAATGCTTCATTGGAGAATTGGTTTCAATGGTCCTGGAGTTCACTGAAGCAGACAAGGGAAGTGAGGTTCATCCAGTCCCTATACTTTTTTCAATTTCAATTCAATTCAATTTTTATTGGCTCAAAATGCAAAAGCAAGGCCATGTAGGGAAACAGGGAGTTATGTACAGGGAGGGTGTTCATACAAAGAGTTCAGGCCATTTCTGGTCAAGAGAGACTTTGAACCGAGCAGTCGTCGGCATCTTCACTATCTCGTCCGGCAGCTTATTCCACGGGTCCACAAACCGGACAGAGAAAGCCCCACTCCTTCAATTGAGATGAAATCGTCGTAGATAGAGCTTTTTGGAGTGACCCTGCAACCCACACTCTGGAGCAGGAGTGAAGAAAGCTCTTTCAAGAGGTTACACTTTCTGCTTATGCTGTTGTGAGTGAGAATGAGATCACCACAGTGTTGTCGTTTTTCAAGAGAATAAAAGTCGAGCGTCTACTTGAAGGAGAGTATGTTTTTTGTATGTATCTTCCCTTAAAGCAATTGATTTCCGTGCCCATAAAGTGTCTCATAATAGCATCAGATGTTATGAGGGTTGCTCTATACACCAGAGTATTTGAGAGGAAGTATCCTCCCAATGGGCAGTTGGTAGGATTTCAGCAGTTACAAGTGGAAGTATAGGGTGAAGACCATGAGGGTTTTTCTTTAGTAGCATGCAATGCTGGAAGCAATGTTATTTGAGTATGAATGGTTTGCCTTGATGTTATGAGAGTTAAATAGTTTATGAGAGCTATGACATGTAGGGAAATGCATTTTAATTAGCATCAGGAAGCTCACGATTGCATCACTGGAAACATCTTAATCGCATGTAGGATTAAATCAGATTTTGTTTCTGTCCAATTCTCTTTGGATTTCAAAATGGGAGTGGGGGTTCCTTTATATACACTAACTTATAAGTAAAGCCACTCCTCACATGTGCCTCATATATGAGGTGCGGTCCTTACTCTTTACTCTTTTACTTGTTTCAGACATTTGACTGTGGCCATGCTGGAGCACCGTTGAGCAAATCAACCCCCGGAATTATTCTTTCTAAGCCTAGTACTTATTCTATCAGTTTCTTTTGCCGAATCGCTAAGCTACGGGGACATAAACACACCAGCATCGGTTGTCAAGCAATGTTGGGGAGGACAAACACAGACACACAAACATATACACACATACATAAATACATATATGTACATATGTACGATAGGCTTCTTTCAGTTTCTGTCTACCAAATCCACTCACAAGGCTTTGGTCGGCCTGAGGCTATAGTAGAAGACACTAGCCCAAGGTGCCATGCAGTGAGACTGAACCCGGAACCATGTGGTTGGGAAGCAAGCTACTTACCACACAGCCACTCCTACGCCTTGTGCACAGGCAGGGTAGAAGAAAAGTAATAACTTATTAAGTTTTCAGTTATTCTATGATATGTTAGTCAAGGGAGGATTTGTACATGAGTGTATTTATTGATATGCATGCAAAGGTGCATCAATGAGCATGCGTGTAATGCATGTGTATGTGCACCTATATATGTGTGTGTGGATGCTTAGGCTTAGCAAAGTATGCATGAGTGGGAGTATGCAGCAGTATGTGGAATGGTTAATGCAAATGAGTGATAAGATGAAGGGTTGGATTAGCTCAGTCGGTAGAGCACAAGACTCTTAATCTTGGGGTCGTGGGTTCGGGCCTCACGTTGGGCGTATGCCTTTTTAGGGCAGCGAGCTGGCAGAAACGTTAGCACACCAGGCGAAATGCGTAGCCGTATTTCGTCTGCCGTTACGTTCTGAGTTCAAATTCCGCCAATGTCGACTTTGCCTTTCATCCTTTCGGGGTCGATAAATTAAGTACCAGTTACGCACTGGGGTCGATGTAATCGACTTAATCCGATTGTCTGTCCTTGTTTGTTCCCTCTGTCTTTAGCCCCTTGTGGGTAGTAAAGGAATAGGTACACTACTTGTCACTCACAACAGACTACAGTCATTCTTACAATCCTGCTTTATTTGCCTACCAGAGAGCTGGTTATTTGAAGCTGATATTATAGACCTGTCAAAGAACTGACCATTAATGATTCTTACTTCTGATTTGTGACTGTGGCTGTCCCTACCATAGTTGATATTCTTGCTAATATTATTGTCATAGTTGTTGTCACAGTGGTTGGTATTGTCATTGGAGTTGTTGTTTTTGCTGTTACTATTGCTGATGAGCGAAGCAGTCTTCTCAGTGGGAGAAGTCCGAAACGTGGTCCTTTGCTATTTGTAAGACCCACAAAAGAGAAAGCAGGTCAACCCCCGACACCGAGAGCATCGACGGATGGATGAGTGAGAGAAAGTAGGAGCGAAAGAGTACAACAGGGGTCGCCCCCACCCCCTGCCGGAGCCTCATGGAGTTTTAGGGTTTTTTCACTCAGTAAACACACATAACGCCCAGTCTGGGAATCGAAACCGCAATCCTCCAACCGCGAGTCCACTGCCCTAACCACTGGACCATTGCACCTCCTGTTTTTGCTGTTGGTGTCCTCATCATTGAATCTAAAGAAATCTGGAGCTATCTCTTTTCCTTCCCTTCTCTCTATTGTGTGTGTATATATATATATATATATATATATATATGAATGATTGCAAGTATGTACAAGTTTGTGTGTGTGTGTTCTTTTATGCTTTTACTTGTTTCAGTCATTTGACTGCAGCCATGCTGGAGCACTGCTTTTAGTCAAACAAATCGACCGCAGGACTTATTCTTTGGAAGCCTAGTACTTATTCTATCAGTTCCTTTTGCTGAACCACTAAGTTACAGGGATATCAGGTGTCAAGTGATGGTGAGGTGACAAACACAGGCACACAAATACATGCATATATATATATATATATATATATATGTATGACAGGCTTCTTTCAGTTTCTATTTACCAAATCCACTCGCAAGGCTTTGGTTGGCCCAAGGCTATAACAGAAGACACTTGCCCAAGATGCCATGCAGTGGGACTGAACCCAGAACCATGTGATTGGAAAGCAAGTCTCTTACCACACAACCACTCCTACACCTATATATATACATACATATATATATATGTGTGTGTGTGTGCGTGTATATATACATACATACGAAACCATGGTGACTGAAGAAGGGGAATTTTCCTTGTGTTATTTGTCCTGTACTCTTTTTCTTTTTTGTTTAAGAATAATGTCCAGTTCTTTGGTTTTATGTTTATGTTTTCGTTTCTCATTGCATTCGACGTTTTTTTTTTTGGTGTTCTGTACTCATATATGCGTGTATATATACATGTAGAAGTAGGTACGTACATATATGTATGTATATATGCATATGTTTTATTTATTGATTTATTATATATTTATATATATATATATAAATGAAAGCATGACGGACCCCAATATACTTTCCATATCAACATTTCTATTTATTTTCTTCACTCTACCACCTGAAGTTCTATATTTTGCCACTGCATTAATGTTGTAGATATTAGGTCATTACCTGTCACTATGCTACAAGTAATATGTTTGTTGATCATGCATGTACCTTCCTTTAATAGTAAATAGTTATATAGTGAAAGTCTCACTTGTTACTATGGTGACAACACTACCTATCTATCTATCTTTCACACTCTCTTTCTCTCAACAACAAACTGTCATTATACTGAAGGTCTTTTTTTAAAGTCTGTGATGTGTTGTCTCTATGTTGAAAAAGATACAGAAACCCACAGACACATACACACAGAAATATACACAAAGACACAAGCAACCAAAAAAATAACTAACTATATTGTTATATAGTGAAGGTTTTTTTTTTTCTGAAATCTGAATTGCATTGTATTGACAGACTTGCACTTAAAATTCCTGTTTTTAATCAAAATTTGTTGGTTATTATGGTAACAGCATTACCTATTTATCTACCTTTCACACACACTCTCTCGTTCTCATAGTATTTCTCACTCAACAACAACTTTTTCCCCTCCCTTTCTTCACTTCCTTCACATATATCTTGTAACAGACAGACAGATGGAGATCAGCTCTTCTTTCATAATATAAGACTTTAATATACTGAGCAAACTCTACACTATACTTTGAATTTTTTGCCAAAACTCTGATGAAATGTATTGATAATATTATATAACTTCAGCAAACAGCTGTGTAATCCTGTCAGTTGATTTACTGAAATGTGTGTAGGTTTGATACAGCTTAAAATACCAAATGTGTTTTCTGTATTTTATCAATACTCTGTATGTGCATGTGTGTGTGCATGTGCATCTCTGTATGTATATGTGTGTGTCTGTGTGTGTCTGTGTGTGTGCATGTGTGTGCATGCATACAATTCCAATCCTGACAAAAAAACAAATATGGTTTAATAAAATGACAATATATTACTGGTACTCATTTCATCAGTCTTGGAGAGTAAAGTAAGGTAAATGAAGGCTTGTGAGTGGATTTGGTAGATGACAACTGTATATATATGTATGTGTGTCTGTGTTTGTCCCCCCAACATTGCTAGACAACCGATGCTTGTGTGTTTACATCCCTGTAACTTAGTGGTTTGGCAAAAGAGACTAATAGAATAAGTACTAGGCTTACAAAGAATAAGTCCTGGGGTCGATTAGCTCGACTAAAGGTGGTGTTCCAGCATGGCCTCAGTCAAATGACTGAAACAAGTAAAAGAGTAAAAGATATATATATATATAGGTAGACACACACATATATATATATTTATATATGCATGCGTGTGTGCATGTGTAATCCACCATTCAATTCTAGTGGATTTAATCAACACAGGATTCAAGCAGGAAATTCTCTGATATTCAGAAGTCAGGCAGACTGGTAGGCAGTCGGGCTTAGCTTTGTGGGGTAGGGCTAGTTGAATGATTCTAATTTGAGCATCATCTTTCATAACAAATTCTTATCTATATCACTTGCCCCTGATAAGCCACCGGCACAGTAGGTGTACTCTCGCATGTACACACACACACACACAATTTATGTATATATATATGTGTGTGTGTATTATGTATGTATGTATCTATGTGCGTGTCTGTACATGAATACGTACATGTGTATTTATGTGTGTGTTTGTGTGTATGTGTGTTTGTGTGTGTGTGTGTGTAGTGAGTGTATGTAGGTAAAAAGATAAATAGATAAGGGAGGTTGAATATATATTAAATATATATATATTACATATATATACATACATGTATATATATATATGTGTGTGTGTGTTTGTATATATATATATACAGATATTAATATTATATATAATGCGTGTGCGTGTGTGTGTATATATATATATATATATATATATATAGAGAGAGAGAGAGAGAGAGAGAGAGAGGGACAGAGAGAGAAGGAGTGACTGGGTGAGAACAAATAAGTTCAGTAGAGATAACACAGAGTAGTGCTCAAATGAATGTGAATATAAACCCCAACTTTATTTTTTAATCTGTATTTTTGTGCACCATGTAAATATGTCTCAAGCCTAACTCTATCTACACCATACTACCTCTCTCTCTCTCTTTCTGTGAGTGTGTGTATATATATATAATATATATATATATAATATATATATATATATATATATATATATTTATATATATATAATCAATAATAATAAAGGGTAAAATTAATTAATTAATTAGTAATTAATAATTCTAACAAGTAGTGTTCAGCATGTTAAAAGGACCATTTACAGTAAACTTAAACATTACTTTATATAATTAGGGTTCAGCAAAAAAAATTTGCTTTGCCACATACCAAACTTTTAGAAATAGCAGCCAAAGAACTAAGCTATTTCTTCTACTATAAGAAGAATCTCCCAGACAATGTATACTCAAAAACAATTCATGTAGACATAGAAGAAAAAAATAACAAAAACAAAATTCATATATATATATTTATATATATTATATATATATATATATATATATATATATATATATATACAGGACCAGATACTGCAACAGCTTGGGTTTCAGGGGACCACAGCTCTTCAATATCCTTTCTAAATGCCTGAGAGACCTGCATTTTGTGGATGTGGTTTCTTTAAAACTAAACTGGATCGCTTTTTGTCAGGGGTTCCAGATGAACCTACCTCTCAGCAGGAAACACAGATGCGGTGTCAAACTCCCTTGTTGACCAAGTGTCACGTATCAGAGGTGGTACCACATACTAGTGTAGCACATTCAACTGGTGCCCCAGCATGGCCACAGCTTTCAGGCTGAAATATTTTTAAGGATTTAAGGATTTTGATATATATATATATATATATATATATATATATATATACACGCACACACACACAATAATTATATATATCATCATCATCATCATCGTCATCATTGTTTAGTGTCTGTTTTCCATGCTGGCATGGGTTGGATGCTTTGACTGGGAGACTAGCAAGCCAGTAGGTTACTAAACCTTTCATATCCCACCAAACAGATAACAGCACTTTATGTGGGTGAATACCTTCTTTAGCCTGGGGAGCTGGTGTTTCTTCTTTCCCTACCCACTGTCTTCGGTGCTTATCATTTTTATAGAGAACCCATTTCTCATCACCAGTCACTATCTGGTCCAAAAAAGGGTCCATTCATGAGACACAACAACAAAAAAGAGTGCACCTTCGTTCTCTTTGCATGATTAGACTCAAGAAGTTTATGAGGAACCCATTGACCCAATTTGTTAACTATTCCAATGGCATGCAGGTATCGATGAATGATTGAATGACCAAACCCAAGCTTCTCTGCTAGTTCCTCAATAGCTACAATGAGATTTTGTTTCACCAGGGTTTGCAGGACATCCTCATCAAGCTCTACAGATCTTCCAGGATGAGGCTCATCTTCTAAGCTGTAATTTCCAGCTCAGAATTTCTGGAGCCACCACTGACACTGGCTTACGCTTATTATCTGATCCTCATATACTGCATTAATATTCCTCACTCTTTCCATTGCATTGTTGCCTTTATTGAACTCATAATGCAAAACATGCCAAATATGCTCCTTTGTCACTTCCATTATAGCTTTGAAAAAAATAACTTAAAAATCGAATGGCACTCTACAAAACCTGCACTAAGAATAAATACAAGTTAAAATTACTACCTGCTTTTAAGTAAGTTGGTGCGGGTAGTTTATCCCGTCCCCCTCTGACTTTTAGTTCTTGCAATTGAAAAAGCCGCAATATTTGTAAGATGACCCAATATAACAATACAAATTATTTAGATGTTTTTAAGTCAAGGAATTAGAATTTTCTTATTGTTAAATAAAATTTCATCAAAGCATTTCTCTATCATTTATGAATTTATATATGTATATATATATGTATATATTCTTTTATTCTTTTATTTGTTTCAGTCATTTGACTGCAGCCATGCTGGAGAACTGGCTTTAGTCGAAACAAATCGACCCCAGGACTTATTCTTTGTAATTCTAGTACTTATTTTATCGGTCTCTTTTGCTGAACTGCTAAGTTACAGGGATGTAAACAAACCAGCATCAGTTGTCAAGCGATACTGGGGGACAAACACAGACATACAAACACATATATATATACATATATATGACAGGCTTCTTTCAGTTTCCATCTATCAAATCCACTCACAAGGCTTTGGTCAGTCTGAGGCTATAGTAGAAGACACTTGCCCAAGGTGCCACACAGTGGGACTGAACCCATAACCATGTGGTTGATAAGCAAGCTACTTACCATACAGCCACTCCTGTGCCTATATATATTCATGTATTTTTTTACCAGGCATGAATTTGCATCTTTCCAGTTTTCCTTTTTGCTCTTACTGTTATGTGTATAATTATTCTTGTATCTCTCTTAAGATTCTTTCTGTTTGTCTTCAACTGTATGAGAGCATCCTACATTTTATTTTAAAAGTGGGTCTGTTTAGAAACCCAGATTTGTGTCTGGAGAAAAATATACAACTTCACTTTAATAGGTATAACAAATATTTATTTTTGTATATTTTTTCCCATCTTACCATATTTATATTCCAATGTTTTTATTATCTCTCCAAACATGAATTCATTTGCATATTTGTTTAGCCTTCTGCTAAAAAGCTTTACACGAAAAAAAATATTTTGTTATAGTTACGAAATATTTATTTGTATGATGTGTGTGTGTGTGTGTGTGTATGTGTGTACATGTGTGTGTGTGTGTGTGTGCAAGCATGGTTGTGTGATTTGGGAGTTTGCTTCACAACAGCAAGTCCTAGGTTTCACTACAGCAAATACTATGGTTTAGGGTTCAGTCCCACTCAGTGGGACCTAGGACAAGTGTCTTTTAATATAATTCAGGACCAACCAATGCCATGTGAGTAAATTTAGAGGGAAAATGTATGGAAACCTGTTATATATAGTAATTTCAAATGTTTGCACAAGGCCAGCAATTTCAGGAGAGGGAGTTTGTTGATTATATCTACCCCAATGCTCAACAGGTACTTATTTTATCAATCCCGAATTGATGAAAGGGAAAGTCAACAGGGGTAGAATTTGAACTCAGAACATAAAGACAGACAAAACACTGCTAAGCATTTGGCTTAGCAGTGTGTGTGTGTGTGTGTGTGTGTGTGTGTGCATGCATATGTGTGCATGCATATGTGTGCGTGCATGTGCTCAGGCATGGTTGTGAGATTAAGGAGTGTACTTCACAACAACACAGTTTAGGGGTCAGTCCCAACGCATGGCACCCAGAACAAGTGCCTTTTAATATAACCTGAGATTGTTCAATGCTTTCTGAATAAATTTAGTTGAGGAAACTGTACAGAAACCTGTTGTATATATCATTGTGTGTGTTTACAACTTTGTATTTGTGCTTATCTTCCACAACTTAACAAACCAGCATTGGTAAAGTCATCACAGTTTAGCAATTTAGCCGAAAGAGTCTGCTAGGATAACTGCCAAATTTCAAATAGGTACCAGGGTCAATTTGTTTGACTAAGCCCTTTGAGGTGGTGCCCCAGCATGGCCTTAGTCCGATGAATGAACCTTGAAAAAGACTATATATATATATATATATTTATATATATATACCAATGACAGCACTGCCTGACTGGCACCTGTACCAGTGGAACGTTAAAAGCACCATCCGAGCGTGACCGATGCCAGAACCACTGACTGGCTCTCGTGCCAGTGGCACATAAAAAGCACCATTTGAGCATGATCGTTACCAGCGTCACCAGTGGCATGTGAAAAACAACATTCGAGTGAGGTCGTTGCCAGGGCCGCTGGACTGGCTCCTGTGCGGGTGACACATAAAAAACACCATTTGAACGTGGCCATTGCCAGTACCGCCTGACTGGCCCTCTCGCGCCAGTGGCACGTAAAAGCACCCACAGCACTCTCAGAGTTGTTGGCATTAGGAAGGGCATCCAGCTGTAGAAACTCTGCCAGATCAGATTGGAGCCTGGTGTAGCCATCTGGCTCACCAGTCCTCAGTCAAACCATCCAACCCATGCCAGCATGGACACCTGATGTTAAACAATGATGATATATATATATATATATATATATATATATATATATATATATATATATATATATATAAATGCATCTATAAACTTTTATTCTTTATTCTTTTTGCTTGTTTCAGTCACTAGATTGCTGCCATTTTGGTTTGTCACTTCCGTGCGTTTTTGCCAGGCCTATTGATTCTAGTACCTAGTTCCATCGAGTACTTATATTGTTAATTTCCACATGTCAAGCTGCTAAGTTACAGGAAATAAACAGACACAACATAATCATAAACATAAACATGAATGCATACATATACATATAACATGCATACATATACATATATTTATGGCTGCCCCCCTTGTTATCGAGTATGGCCATTGCACGAAGCTTAACTGTTACTGGTGCTGTGACCGAATGTGGCTTTTTAGCCCAGCTAAAGATCTACAATGTCTTGTACAGAATTGGCAACTAAAACCTTTACCGGTAATAGCCGGCTGTAGTTGTAACTGGGCTTCATGTACCTTTGCATGTCGTTTAAGTCCTCCTGCCGAATTACACTCTCTTCCACATGCCCGACAGATATGATTAGTATGGTGTGTTACACCACCGCCAGTGGCCAGGTTGTCACTCATCTGTCTCGTTTTATGACATATACATATACATATAACATGCATACATACACACACATACAATGCAAATATATACATATATATATATATATATATATATGCATACAGACAGACAGGCGGGCGGGCAGACGGACGGACAAACAAACAAATGAATGGACGGACGGACGGACAGGCAGACAGACAGGCGGACGGACAGGCAGACAGACAGACAGGCAGGCAGGCAGGCAGGCGGGCGGGCGGGCGGGCGGGCGGGCGGGCGGACAGACAGACAGACAGACAGACAGACAGACAGACAGACAGAGACAGACAGACAGACAGACAGACAGACAGACAGACAGACAGACAGACAGACAGGTGCCTATCCTTATATATATGAAGAACAGTTTTTTTTTCTTAGATATGTTTCATGAAATACATGACTGCTCAAGTTTTATCTTTATCTTTTTTTATTTTTAGATTTTTCATGTTTTCTTTTTTGGCTTTTTTACAGTTAGTTCCTAAATTCATATTCAGCTTTTCCAGATTTTCACAGCCTCATTTTCAAGAACTGAATATCTGGTATCAGAGTCAGTTCTTATATACTGGTTGAATTCATGGAGATTTTCCTGATATATATGTGTGTGTGTATATATATATGTGTAAATATTTATATATATATATAAATGTTCTCTCTTGAGAACATTTCTTAGTGGTAAGACCATAGCAGATCTATTTCTAGCATAAGGGTGTCCGCATAGTGGTTTCCCTCTAATATGTATATATTTATATTTATATATATATATATATACAGAGTGTGATGGGTAAATTGTTACCATTTTATATTTTTATTTTCACACATGTGCATTGTATGTTTTTGATTTTGTCAACTACACAGTATAGTAGGGTCAGTTGGGCACCATCTGTGAGAAAAACAGCACTATGATGCAATTCACTCTGCCAGAAATTTGGAAACAACATGCTGTACTGCTCGGCATTTGTGCCGTAAGCTTCAATACAAACATTTCAGAGTGTTTGGGTGTCAATCTGTGGACAGTGCAATCTGAGGACATGTACTAACAGTGATAAAAATCAAACATCCAGTCAACAGCATGGCGTTTGGAGTGGCCACTAATGATGGCAACATTATGACTCCATTCATCTTCCCACATAGCCTCACATAAAACACGAAGGACTACATCAAGTGCCTGGAGGAGGTAGTGCTACCCTAGGTCAAGAGGGTGACCCAACATGTGTCCACAGGACTCTGCACCATGCCACACAAGCTGCTGGAAGACCCTATATCTGGCAACAAGAATCTGCACCATGTCATACAAGCAGGAGAACACAGTCATGGTTGTCGGACAATTTCTGTGATCACATCACCCCTAACATCTGGCCACCTAACTCCCCAGACAGAAAACCCCCTTGATTATTATGTGTGGGGTGGAATTGAGCAAGAGACCAACAAAACTCCTTGTAACACCAAAGATGAACTGAATGCAAGGATTATGGCAGCATTCACCAACTCAAACAAGGCGACCATCCAGAAGAGTTGCATGTCCATACCTGCTCATTCTTCTGTCTTACACACTTCATCTTATCATCATCATTCATCATTGTTCGACCGTGGTCGAGACAATGGGATTTACCATGCTACGCCAGACTTCACGGTTCATCATGGCATTACGGAGGTCCTGTTGCTGGATGCCTGTATCCTTGGAGATTACATCAGGGTAGGAGAGTGTGCGCCCTCTGGTATCGCGAGTAGATGGCTTCCAGAGGAGAAGAGTAGAAATTACTTCTTTTTCAGCTCTACAACAATGTCCAGCAAACTGGACTCTCCTACCTTTCACAAGAGATGACACAGGTGGTAGTTTCCCATATATTTGCATTTTGGTTGGATGGCGCTTCCACGAGAGATTTTGAGCTCTCATAAGGAGGCGAGTGTAGGTTCCATCCAACCGCCTCTCAAGCTTCTTTGATAACGTCCAGGTTTCTGACCCATATAGTAGAATTGGTTCGACTGTGGCTTTGAAGATTTCAAGTTTGAAGTCTCTTCTTAGATTTGATGACCAGATCTTATGCATGTCATTACAGGCTGACCAGGCCATACCCTTTCTAGTTAGAAAGTCTTTTCCAGATGATGATATGTATGACCCAAGATATTTATAATCATCTTATACCCACTTCTCCTCATGGCTTATATGCACTCTGTTATCCATATGCATCCACATCACAATCCAGACGAATATTCTTACCTTATTTCTTTTTCAGCAATTTTTCCTCTCAGCTCATTTGTGTTCCATTGCTCACTCATACTAACAATTCACACCCAGCAAAGCAATCCTACTTCCTTGTGTGGTATGGTGCAGAGTCTGTGGACACATGTTGGGTCACCCTCTTGACCTAGGGTAGCACTACCTCCTCCAGGCACTCGATGTAGTCCTTCGTGTTGAATCTGAGGCTATGTGGAAAGATGAATGGAGGCATAATATTGCCATCATTAGTGGCCACTCCAAACGCCATGCTGTTTACTGGATGTTTGATTTTTATCACTCTGAATACATGTCCACAGATTGACACCCAAACACTCTGAAATGTTTGCGTTGGAGCTTATGGCACAAATGCCGAGCAATACAGCATGTTGCTTCAAAATTTCTGGTGGAGTGAATTGCGTCATGGTACTGTTTTTCTCACAGATGGTGCCCAACTGACCCTACTATACTGTGTAGTTGACAAAATCAAAAACATACAATGCACATGTGTGAAAATAAAAATATAAAATGGTAACATATCCTCTGCATTCAATACCCATATTTTCTAATATGCAACAGTGCAATTCATACACAGGCATCATGCAATCTACCCTTTACTTGGAGACAATCTCTTGGTTGCTAACAGAAATAATAGCTCCCTAAACGTTTTCCATTTGGTTCTTACTCTGACTACTGTGCTTTCAGTACAACTTTCTCCACTGATAATTAGGCCACCTAGATAACACGTTATCAACTACATCGAGGGAGCCCCACCAAGCATTTCAAAGAATTTATATCATCAACGCTCTCACTGCTAACTACTTGTGCATATCTGCTACATCTAAAATCCATTTTTCACTCTCAGCCTAGCTGTGATCTTACTGCACCTCATTTGACCCATATTTTACATTATGTACACAATAAAGAATTTCTAGTCACTCCTTGCCCACGTATCAAAAATGCCCACTACCCAGGTGGCACTGGAGTTTTAACTTTTCACCTGCTATCTAAAACAGTGGTCTTTGCTAGGTTTACATTGAGGCCTCTTAATTCCAGGCTTCTCTGCCACATTTGGAACTTCTCAAATTCTTTGACAGATTCAACTGAGAACTGTGTCACTGGCATATTAAAGTTACCACAAACAGCTGGTCTTAAACTCCTCTGTTTGTCCTGGAGAACAATAAATAACTGGAAGGGACTAAGAACTGAATCCTGATGGATGTCTATATACATAGTAAACTCCTTGCTGGAATCAATTCTAATTCTCACTTTGATTACAGCATCTCTGTACATGGCATGTACTTCTGTTTTTGTGACCTTTTGTCTCTTGAAACTAGTAGGTCAAATGTATCCTCTGCCCAGGCCCACCCAATTCACTCATCTTTCCTCCTCCCATCACTCACATTATGTCTTCCTCCAACCACCACCCAATCCTACACTAGTGGAGGCACATGGCCTAGTAGTTAGAGCAGCGGACTCGCGGTCGAGGGATCGGGGGTTCAAATTTCAGACCAGGCAGTGTGTGTTTATGAGCGAAACACCTAAGCTCCACGCGGCTCCGGCAGAAGGTAATGGCGAACTTCTGCTGACTCTTTCGCCACAACTTTCTCTCACTCTTTCCTCCTGCATCTTGCAGCTCACCTGCGACGGACTGGCGTCCCGTCCAGGTGGGGAACCTATATGCCAAGGAAACCGGGAAACCAGCCCTTAGGAGCCAGGCATGGCTCGAGAAGGAACAAACAACAATCCTCATCCTCATTGTTCGACCGTGGTCGAGACAATGGAATTTACCATGCTACACCAGACTTCACGGTCCATCATGGCATTACGGATGTCCTGTTGCTGGATGCCTGTATCCCTACACTGACCATTAATCCCAATCCTTTCTCCTCAGGATGACATCCCTCAAGAATTCTTTTTCTACCACTTTCTCTCTTTTTATTAATTTATTTTGCATGTTATTTTCCTCACCTTGTTCTTTTTATTAATTTCTGTTGTTCAAGAATAACATCAGCTACTTCAACCATACCAGCCTTGGAAGGGCTGTGAAGGCCATCAGCATAACCCATTCCTACAGACTAAACCATTAAAAGAAAAAAGGGGGCTGAGCTTGCATCATAGAAATCTATTCATTCGACTACTTACACTTCAGTCAAGAATACGTGTGTCCAGCAGAGGATAATAATAATAATAATAATAATAATAATAATCAATTCTTTTTTATTGGCCACAAGGGCTGACACGCATGATTACATAAAGGGACAAGACAGGACGAAAGGTTACAAAGGGTTTTGCCGTTTTTTTTTAAAACATCGAGTAAAAATCTTTGTAACAACTTATAAAATTCAACAATGAAAAACTCCCAAAAGGGGGAGACGTCTCGAAAGGTTCCTGGTGGAAAAAACCCTACAAAAGCCAACGGGAGCCTGGTCAAAAAAAGGGGGTGTAGAGAGTCCCCTTTCTTCTCCTTTTACATTACCTTTTTCTTTGAAATCACAGGCGAAACCTGAGAACTGGTCCATTTATACAGGCCAGTCTCGCACAATTCACCCACCTTTCATAAAACTTGCTATCGGACAGCACTTTCCTCTCTAACCTCATCTTCCTTTTCAAGTGAAACTTGAAAAAGTTGATGAGGCCTTGACCAAAGAGGAAAGTGTCTGTCTTTAGCCCTTTTAAACGAGTCCACCACACGACCTCTTTCGCCACAGCCACTAGGCACAAGAAAACGGCCTCGCCCTCCTTGTTAAGGAGGTCGGCGGGGCAATCTTCACTATGGATTCGGCCGATAGTCGGATCCGTCCTATACGTGACAGTAGCTGTTCGACGTAAACCCATATTTCAGCAATACTCGGGCACTGGACGAGTGCGTGCAGGACGGTTTCGTCGTCCTGGCAACACCTCGGGCAGGCCCGGCTGACGGCACTCCCGTGCCGGTAGAGTTTATCTCGAACAGGCAGAGCCCCTCGGTAGCACTGCCAAGCGAGAGACCTCTGGAAATTATCCATCGGCCCCGGCCCGAAAGTCCTTCCGAACAGACCGCACAGTTCGTCATCTTCAACGCCTAGAGTTTCCCCGAGAACGTCGTCGCATTTTTCCTCCACTAACCCTCTATAGAACGCTAGAGTGGAGCTGTAACCGACCGCATTGCCCGCCTGGCGGAGGGCGGAGAGGGCTGACGGCACTCGAGGTGCCAAGCGCCCTTTCTCGGTCTACGTTTGATCCAGGTCTGCAGTTCCGTCAAAGAGACGAGCTGCGGAAAATCGCGTCTGACAAAAGACGACCACACCTGTTCACCGTCTAGGAAGCGCTTGAGATGCCGCAGCCTGAGCGCATGTCTGCGCAACAGTAACCACGGCATTCCAAGGCCTCCATCCAGCGGTCGTTGACAGCAGATGGATCGCCTGACCAGTGGCACCTGACCCTTCCACAAAAAGTCGAAGAGCAGGCGTACCAGCTTGGCCAACCAGCGGTCGGGACAAGGGACGACGGTCAAGCGGTAATAGATGACGGATGCGATGTACGCATTCGCCACCTCCGCTCGACCTTTCAGGGACAGCTTCCTCTCGGCCCATTTCTGGGTGAGACGTGCCACCCTGCTCGTCACCTCTTCCCAGTTCTTATCCACCTGGAGGTCCGGACCGAAATAATAATAATAATAATAATAATAAAATTATTGTATACAGTGCTCATTTGCACCACAACTTGTCAAAAGTGCGTATCTCTAGATACCCCGGTTTTCTACCCTTTCAAAGGACAGGAGGTCAAACTGTGTGTCATACTGGGTAAATGTCTATTTTAAGTATCTTCAGATCATCCAGACCTGGTATGAAAACTGTACGGAAGCCTGTCTTGTGGATTGCAACTGTAGTTCAAATATCCAGGTTTATCTTGCTGTGTCAAGCTCATTCTGCTTGAGAATTATATTCAGGGAAAACCTTAACACTTTAGAAATAGATTAAGGAAATATTCAGCCAAGCATCTTACATGCTAAAACGATGACCCTAAAAGTTACAGTTAATTGAAAAAGACAACTGTACAATCACAATTGGAAGTGTGTGTGTGTGTTCTCTCTTCTTTCCAATTATAACCAGGAGGAATGTAGTGCTCAATGTAGAAAGTACTCTGCAAAAACTGGATGGCATTAGGAAGGGCACCTTGTAATAGAGACCTTGCCAAAAGGAATGGTAGAGCTTGGCGCAATGCTCTGGCTTACCAGCTTCAGTCAACCCATCCAATCCATGCCAGCATGAAAAACAGACATTAAATAGTGGTGGTGGTGATGATGATGATGATGATGATGGTGATGATGGTGATGATGGTGATGGTGGTGATGATGGTGATGATGGTGATGGTGGTGATGATGGTGATGATGATGGTGATAGTGATGGTGATGATGATGATGACGACGACGACGACGACGATGATGAGGATGACAACAGTGATGATGATGATATGATGATGTGTACATGTAAGTGAGTGTGTGTGTGTATGCATGCATGCATGTGTGTATGTATGTGTTGTATACATAAATGTTTCTCCAATACCTCAGGAATGCATCTTTGAGCAGAATCTACCAAAGAGCTCTTCTCATTGCATCATGTAGACATAAATCGACTAAAAACAAAACTAAACAAAATTTGAGGCATTTATTTCAAAGCAGGTACCGAGAATCATATTTAATTCAATTACTCTACATAACATTGTATTAATTTACAAGCAAACACACACACACACATGCACATGTGCACACAGAAAGATGCATGCATGCACACATGCATGTGAATGTGCATTTATGCAATACTGATGTAATAGTGTGAAACATTATAGCAAGTTGCGTCTCTTCATGTCAAAAAGTCTAACATTTAACAACCAGAGGCTGATGAAATAACTACCAGAATATGTAATGAAGTAAATACAAATAACAAAAATCTTTAAAAACAGTGCCCCAGCATGGCCACAGTTCAACGACTAAAACCAATAAAAACATAACAGAATTTGGGAATTGGATTAGTGATAAAATCCTTGAAGGCTGTACTCCAGTATGGTCGATGTCCAATGATCAAAACCGGTACAAGAATAACAGCATCTGAGAAATAGGCTAGTGATAAATCTCTTGAAGGTGGTGCCCCAGTATAGCCACAGATCAACGACTAAAACCTATAAAAACATAACAGAATTTGATAATTGGATTAGTGATAAAATCCTTGAAGGCAGTACTCCAGCATGGTCGCTGTCCAATGATTAAAACCGGTACAAGAATAACAGGGTCTGAGAAATAGGCTAGTGGTGCCCCAGCATGGCCACAGATCAACGACTAAAACCAATAAAAACATAACAGAATTTGAGAATTGGATTAGTGATAAAATCCTTGAAGGCAGTACTCCAGCATGGTCGCTGTCCAATGATTAAAACCAGTACAAGAATAACAGGGTCTGAGAAATAGGCTAGTGGTGCCCAGCATGGCCACAGATCAACGACTAAAACCAATAAAAACATAACAGAATTTGATAATTGGATTAGTGATAAAATCTTTGAAGGCAGTATTCCAGCATGGTCGCTGTCCAATGATTAAAACCAGTACAAGAATAACAGGGTCTGAGAAATAGGCTAGTGGTGCCCCAGCATGGCCACAGATCAACGACTAAAACCAATAAAAACATAACAGAATTTGAGAATTGGATTAGTGATAAAATCCTTGAAGGCAGTACTCCAGCATGGTCGCTGTCCAATGATTAAAACCAGTACAAGAATAACAGGGTCTGAGAAATAGGCTAGTGGTGCCCAGCATGGCCACAGATCAACGACTAAAACCAATAAAAACATAACAGAATTTGATAATTGGATTAGTGATAAAATCTTTGAAGGCAGTATTCCAGCATGGTCGCTGTCCAATGATTAAAACCGGTACAAGAATAACAGGGTCTGAGAAATAGGCTAGTGATAAATCCCTTGAAGGTTGTGGTGCCCCAGTATGGCCACAACCCAATGACTAAAACCAACAAAAGGCTAATAGAATCTTAGGAATGGATTAGCAGCAATTTATATATCTATTCAAATATTTCTTTCTCGGGATTTACCTGTCTCTGGAAATTCTTCTCAGATTTCATCATCTCTGGCTATACGCAGAAATTCTATCAAAGAATCACCGTCTGTTTGGAATGCCTGAGTAGATTATGGTTACATGTTGTTCTTCCTCAAGATACATACTTCCTCCAGGTTTCTTGCTTGGGTATGTTGAATGCGTGGTATTGAATACATCGTGTGGTATCTCATATTTCTAACAAAAGAGGGGGTTTTTTTCTTTTCCTGTTAAAGCAATGCCAATTGTTCGTAGGTTAAAAGCTAGATCACCTAAAACAGCAATTTTGCTTCTTTGCGTCTTGTTACAAGAGTTCTAGTTGCTAGCAACGGATTTCGTACAGTCGCATACACTTTTACACTTTTACTTGTTTCAAGTCATTTTGACTGTGGCCATGCTGGAGCACCGCCTTTTAGTCTAAGAAATCGACTCCTGGACTTATTCTTTGTAAGCCTGCTACTTATTCTATCGGCCTCTTTTGCCGAACTGCTAAGTTACCGGAATGTAAACACTCCAACATCAGTTGTCAAGCAAACACAGAGACAAACACGAAGACAAACACACAAATATATACATATATTTATATACAACAGGATTCTTTCAGTTTCAGTCTACTAAATTCACTCATAAGGCTTTGGTTGGCCTGGGCTACAGTAGATGACACCTACTACTTGATGATTGGTGTTGGTTTGTTTATGTCTCCATAACCTAACAGTTTGGCAAAAGAAAATGACAGAATAAATGCCTGGCTTTAACCTTTAGCACACTGTAGGCATATTATGTCACCACATGAGTTTTCTCCCCTCTCAGTGTGGTACAATGTACCTGAAACTAGATTGTGGTGCCATCATGTGGTGCTACTAGGTTCAGGCCACTGCATGGCACCTTGGGCAAGTGTCTTCTGCTATGGCCTCGAGCCAACCAAAGCCTCTTATGAGTGGATTCGGTAGATGAAAACTGAAAGAAGCCCATCATATGTGTGTGTGTGTGTGTCTTTGTGTATGTATATATCAATGTGTTTGTCCTTCCATCACTGCTTCACAAACTGTGTTGGTGTGTTTACATCCTCCATAACTTAGTGGTTCGGCAAAAGGAGAATGATAGAATAAGTACTAGGCTTAAGATAATAAGTTCTGGGGTGGGGTGGGGTGGTGGGGTCAATTTGTTTGACTAAAACACTTCAAGGTGGTGCTCCATCATGGCCTCAGTCAAATGACTGAAACAAGTTAAAGAATAAAAGAATGTGTATGTGTATGTATGTGTGTGTGTGTGTGCATGTGTGCATGTGTGTGTGCATGTGTGTGTGCGTGTGCGCGTGTGTGTGTGTGCGTGTGTGTGTGTGTGAGTGTGTGTGTGTGTGCATGTGTGTGTGAGAGAGAGAGAGAGAGAGAGAGAGAGAGAGAGAGAGAGTAGGAGAGAGAATACAGAAATTTCCTTTAACTGGTCTTTCTTGTTCTCATTCCTATGAAATAAAGTCCTTGGTCATCAACTCAGGTGGTTCACTAGATTTAGTTGATGACTTAATGTTTGAGGTAACGGTAATGAATGGATAGACGTTATGGTAACAAAGGAGTGGAAGAAGTTCTGAAAGATACGATTGTTGTTGGCAAACAATTGATTGCTTGAACCAACCAGAGAGAACTTCTATGCAATAACTCAGCCAGCCAGGATTAGCAGCCAACCCACTCTCAAACTACACCTTACTATCTTCAATAAAGGACGTATTGAACAATGTAGTCTCTGATATGTGAAATAATGGGATGGTCATAGCTAGAATACTTCTGATAATAAATATTTTTAAGGAAAATTGACTGAGCTAAACAATAGCAAGAGAAAAACATTTCTTTTTTTAAAGAGTATTGTAATTTGCTGGAAACATTGGCGTGACTGTGGGCAGCAAGCTGGCAGAAACGTTAGCGCGCAGGGCGAAATGCTTAGCGGTATTTCGTCTGCCGTTACGTTCTGAGTTCAAATTCCGCCGAGGTCGACTTTGCTTTTCATCCTTTCGGGGTCGATAAATTAAGTACCAGTTATGCACTGGGGTCGATGTAATCGACTTAATCTGTTTGTCTGTCCTTGTTTGACCCCTCTATGTTTAGCCCCTTGTGGGTAGTAAAGAAATAGGTATTTCGTCTGCGGTTACATTCTGAGTTCAAAATCTGTTGAGGTCGACTTTTCCTTTCAGAGTCGATTAAATAAGTACCAGTTATGCACTGGGGTCGATGTAATCGACTTAATCTGTCTGTCTGTCTGTACTTGTTTGTCCCCTCTATGTTTAGCCCCTTGTGGGTCGTAAAGAAACAGGTATTTCGTCTGCCGCTAGGTTCTGAGTTCAAATTCTGCCGATGTCAACTTTGCTTTTCATCCTTTCAGTGTTGATCAAATAAATACCAGCTACGTACTGGGGTTGATATAATCGACTTAATCCGTTTGTCTGTCCTTGTTTGTCCCCTCTATGTTTAGCCCCTTGAGGGCAATAAAGAAATAAATTTGCTGGAAATATTACAATCTATGTAACTAATATAAATGTTTGAAAAAGAACTCTTTGAGCAATGCAGGTGAGAATTTGTAAGGTGATGTCAGAAAATAGAGAGAAAATATTATTTTAACATATATAAGTTGTTCAATGATCCTATAATCCATCACAAAATATAGACTCATTAAACAAGGTAATACGATTTTTCTTGTCTTTTTATTTTCTGACATACCTTGAATATCTTACTTAAGTCCTCCCCTGCATTGTTCATAGGTTTTTTCTTTTTTAATTTTTTACAAATATTTCTGTCATTTCTTTCAACATGAAACTGATTAACTGTACAAAGTAAGCAGGTAAAAAAAAGTATGGCAATTTTTGGTAGTAAGACGCATTGAAAGTGATGAGTGGGACGAGTGAGAAACGGGGCAGACATAATTCATTGGGACAGCTTATGTAAAATGCATGAAAAAAAAAATGCTAATGACTTGAGAATGTAGCTTAGTATAACTAACAGATACAACTTATATGTATACTATGATGGAAGCACTCCGTCGGTTACGACGACGAGGGTTCCGGTTGATCCGATCAACGGAACAGCCTGCTCGTGAAATTAACGTGTAAGTGGCTGAGCATTCCACAGACACGTGTACCCTTAACGTAGTTCTCGGGGATATTCAGCATGACACAGAGAGTGACAAGGCCGGCCCTTTGAAATACAGGTACAACAGAAACACAGGTACAACAGAAACAGGAAGTAAGAGTGAGAGAAAGTTGTGGTGAAAGAGTACAGCAGGGATCACCACCATCCCTGCCGGAGCCTCGTGGAGCTTTAGGTGTTTTCGCTCAATAAACACTCACAACGCCTGGTCTGGGAATCGAAACCGCGATCCTATGACCACAAGTCCTCTGCCCTAACCACTGGGCCATTGCGCCTCCACATGTATACTATATTGTGTGTGTGTGTGTGTATCATCATCATCATCATTATCATCGTTTAACCCTTTAATGTTCAGATTATTCAATCAAACATAATGCTTATTGATTCACATTGATTTGAATTAATCATGCATTATCTCATATCTTCAAGATCTTGATGGGGTAATTACTTAATGTAGAATAACATTGTAGGGTAGGTGTGAGAGCCTGGATCTGGTCAGTTTGAACATAAAACAGATTAAATATTTTGGCCAGTTTAAATACTAAAGGGTTAACATCCACTTTCCATGCTGGCACGGATTGGACAGTTTGACTAAGGATTGGCAAGCTCAGAGGCTGCACCAGGCTCCAATCTGATCTGGCAAGGTTTCTACAGCTGGATGCTCTTCCTAACGCCAACCACTCCAAGAGTGTAGTGGGTGCTTTTTACATGCCACTGGCACAGGTGCTAGTCAGGCAGCACTGGCATCGACCATGTTCAGATGGCACTTTTCACATGTCACCGGCACGGGATATAGTCAGAGAGCAATGGCATCGACCACATTTGGATGGTAATTTTACATGCCACCACCAGCATGGAAGCCAATCAGAGGGCACTGGCATCAACCACGTTTGGATGATGCTTTTTAACATGTCACAAACATAGGAGCCAGTCAGGGGGCACTTGCATTGACCACATTCAAACAGTGCTTTTTATGTACCACCAGCACAGGGAGTCAGTCAGGCAGAACTAGCATCAACCCACACTCGAATGGTGCTTATTACATGCCACCAGCACAGGTGCCAATCAGGCAGTACTGGTCACAACTATGATTTCGATTTCACTTCACTCAACAGCTCTTCTCAAGCACATCATATCACCCAACAATTCAAGGGTACTTTTAAGTGGGCTGGTTATGCAACACTGACATCGACCAAGGCTGCAACCACACTTTACTTGCCATGTCTTCTACATCACAGCATATCTCCAAAGGTCTCAGTCTCTTGTCATTGCCTCTAGGAAGCCCAATGTTAGAAAGTCATGCTTCACCACTTCATCCCATGTCTTCCACATGACCATACCAGTGCAGTCGTCTCTCTCGCACACCACATCTGATGCTTCTTAAATCCAACTTTTCTCTCAGGGCGCTTACACTGCCATGTATACACACTGACATTACACATCCAACAGATCATACTAGCTTAATTTCTTTCAAGCCTACACATGTCTTCAGCAGTCATGGCCATGTTTCACTGCCATGTAGCATGGCTGTTCACACACGGGCATCATACAGTTTGCCTTTTACTCTGAGTGAGAGATTCTTAGTTACCAGCAGAAGTAGGAGCTCCCTGAACTTTGCCCAGCCTATTTTTATTCTAGCTGTTACGCTCTCAGAGCATCCACTCCAACTACAAACTTGGTCACCTGGGTAGTGGAAGTTATCAACTTCTAGTATTTTCCCCTGGCATGTGATGGAAGCTTTCTGTGATGGAAGTTTTCAGTACCTTATTGCCTCCATGCATCTGCCACCCACAAAAACTATCTTCCTGGTTAACCTTCCTTTTCTACCTACACCTTTTCTACAGATTGAGCAGGGCCATCTACCCGAAGGCGTTTGCGATTTGTCTGCTTTCCTACTTACTAGGACTTTGGTTTTGATTCTAGACCTTGCTTTCACACCTGAAACTTCATCTCTAGAAACTTTATCTTGAGATAAATGATGTGTTAGTGTTATTTTCAATTCTGCATAATTTAAACAACAGTTTATTCACTGCACCCTGTATATACGTGTGTGTGTGTGTGTGTGTATCTATATATGTGTATGTATGCTGTATGTGTGTAAGTATATTTGTATGTATGTATATGTATATTATGTATGTATAGTATGTATGTATATTATATATATACATACATATATATATACATATATATATATTATATATTATATATATATATATATACATATATATATACATACATATATATATATATATACATATATATAATATATATATAATATATATATACACACACACATATTTATATGTATGTATATATATATATATATATATATATATATATATATACACATACATACATAATACACACATACATACATACAAATATATATATATATGTGCATGCACACAAACACACACAAACACATATATGCTGACCACATGGTTCTGGATTCACTCCCACAACATAGAAACTTGGGCAAGTGTCTACTACAAGAGCCCTGGACTGACCAATGCTTTGTGAGTAAATTTGGTAGATGGAAACTGAAAGAAGCTCATCATACACATATACGTGTGTGTGTATATATGTGAGTGTGTGTTTGACTTTGTTTTGTATTTGTCTCCAACCAGTGTCAATTTGCTTACATTCCTTAACTTAGCAGTTCAGTATAAGAGACTGATATAATAAGTACCAGACTTAGAAAATAAGTACTGGGTTCAATTTGGTGGTGCCCCAGTATGGCTGCCATCCAATGACTGATGCAGGTGCTGTGTTCTGAGTGCAAGAGTGAACCTGTGCCGGAGGAAGTGATGGAAACAAGTGATGAGATCATATCTTAAAAGGTTGGGCCACCAAGCTGAGAGATGAGATAACTTCATATTAGAATGGGAAGCAATACACTGAAGCCATTCAACCTACGCTAGCATGGGAAAACGGACATTAAAGCACTGATGACGTTGATGGTGGTGATGATGATGATGATGATGATGGTTATGATGATGATGATGGTGATGATGATAGTGATGATGCTGACGACAACGATGACAATGAGGCGATGATGATGATGATGACGATGATGATGATGATGATGATGATGATGATGGTGATGATGATGACAACAACAATGACAATGAGGACGATGATGATGATGATAATGATGGTGATGATGATGATGATGATAATGATGGTGGTGATGATGATGATGGTGATGACCACGGTCATGATCATAATCGTGATGGCAATGACAATGATGAGGAGGGGGGAAAGGTGATGCAAGTGGAAGGGGAAGAGGAGGAAGGAGGTGGGGGTGATGCGAGTGGAAGGGGTGGGGAGGGGAGAAGAGGGGAACGATGATGATGACGACAGCAATGAGGACAACAATGGTGGTGGTGGTGATGATGATGAGGATGATGACGGTGGTGATGATGAGATAATAACAACAACAACAACCACAAAGAAGATTGTGTATTGTGGGTGTGTGTGAGTCTGCATTTTTTCAGTCGGATGTTACGAATATCTATCTAAACACATGCCTACTGTTTACTGCAAGTTTACCCATCTGTAA
>NC_043010.1:13494017-13499017 GCF_006345805.1 Octopus sinensis
AGATAGATAGATAGATAGACGGATAGATAGACAGATAGATAGACGGATAGATAGACAGATAGATAGACGGATAGATAGACAGATAGATAGACGGATAGATAGACGGATAGATAGACAGATAGATAGATAGATAGATAGATAGATAGATAGATAGATAGATAGATAGATAGATAGATAGATAGATAGATTTCTTTATTGGCCATGCAAGGCTGAACACAGATGGGACAAAATACAAAGTAGAGCTTTTCTTTTGGGGAAGAAGAGAAGGAAAAAAAAAGGGAAAAAAGGGGTTGAAAAAAGGATTGTGAAAAAAAAAGTGGAGATGATCAACAGGGATCGTGTATCACAGAAATGTCAATGCAAAAAGGGAAAACAGATGAGGTTTGTCCGTGGATAGAAAAGCCTATGGAAAAGACCACGGGAACCTTGGGCAATATTGTCAGATAGATTGATAGATAGATAGATAGTTGTGTGTGTGTGTGTGTGCCTGTGTGTGGGTGTGTGTGTGTGCTTGATAACCGATATTGGTGTGTTTACATCCCTGTAGCATAGAGGCTCAGCCAAAAGACACCGAATAAGCAGCAGGCTTTACGAAAACATAAGTACTAGGGTCGATTCGTTTGACTAAAAATTCTTCAATGCAGTGCCCCAGCATGGTCTCAGTCTAATGACAGAAACAAATAAAAGAAAGAAAAAAGCCTAGCACAGATAATATAGCTTTGATAAACATGCCTGGCAGGGAGTAGGAAGGAGGGGTTTCCTCTCCCTCGTTCTTATCTAGCTTTTATGTTCTTTCCTCTTATCTCTTTCATCTCCCACACATTCTGCAAACTTCTGTTCTCAGTGCTATCATAAACAATCAAAACCATTTTCACACCCCAATGAAAGGCTTTTCTCAAAATCTCAGAATATTTTCTTTTCCCCCATGCCATGCAAAACTTGTCTGATTTTTTGAATTTCATAAAAATAATCCTTGCCAGCAAACTCTGCATGCTATTTACCAAATTAAAGAATTATTTGTCATTTTTCTTTTTTTTTTTTATCTTTTACTTGTTTCAGTCATCGGACTATGGCCATACTGGAGCATTGCCTTGGAGAATTTAGTCGAACAATAAGTTGGTACTTATTTCGTCATTCACTCTTTCGCTGAACCGAGATGTTATGAGGAAGTAAATAAACCAACACCAGTTGTCAAGTGGTAGTTGTGGAGGGGGGCAAACACAGTCACAACCACACACACACACACACATACATAACTGGCTTCTACAGTTTCTATCTACTAAATATATATATATATATATGGTTTTATATATATATATATCTCATCGATGATGATATATATGTATGTATGTATGTTTCACGTGATCACGTGACTGACCAGACCATCAGATGTTGTTACACATCGCTGGTCACAATGCGTTCGCATTGTTTTAGCCTTCGAATGATGCCACCCCGCTGGCTAAGCGAGCAGGCCAACAGAAGAAAGAGTGTTGAAAGAGTACAGCAGGGATCACCACCCCCTGTCGGAGCCTTGTGGTGCTTTTAGGTGTTTTTCGCTCAATAAACACTCACAACGCCCAGTCTGGGAATTGAAACCGCGATCGTACGACCACGAGTCCGCTGCCCTAACCACTGGGCCATTGAGCCTCCACATGTATGTATGTATGTATAATTATTCAAATTTATAGAAAACAAAAGACAGAAACAGATGTAGAAACAACAAGCAGGTGTATTAGTTTAACATTTGGGAAGAATGGAAAAGTCTTATGCTTCAAGTTTACACTCTTTGACAGAAAGGATTAAGAGGAAAAAAGAAGAGAAAGAAAAAAAATTTTTTTTAGAGATTAACAGTTCAGTATGATGACATACCCAGAAGAAAGCTAAATGAATACACACACACACACACACACACACACACACATATATATTATATATATATATATATATATGCATATATGGGTACAGGACGTCACCAACACAAAGACAGTTGCTCCCCTAAGTACCAAAATAAAATTTTGGATTTATGGAGGGTCAAAATTTTGGATTTATGGAGGTTCAAAGTTGGGAACAAAAACAGGACATTGGAGACATATAAGGAAACTGAATGGAAACAAACATGGAGGGTCATTAGACCAGAACAAGAGTAAAATAGTGAACACTGGAGAAATATTTTCTTTGAAAAGAGAAAAGACAGAAGAGAGATGTCATGGAGGAAAAGAAAAATAGTCACGTGAAGAAAAGAAAGATGGACGATGGTCACGTGTGAGCAACAAGACAGAGAAAACGAGGAAGTGGGGAGAGAGAGAAACAAATAGAATACAGTGAAGGGGAGAAAATGAGAATTAGGGAAGGATGAGGGAGAGAACAGTATAGAGTAGAGTCGCATCAAAAAGGTTAAGATAAATTTAGTTGGAAATGGATGTGTGGCATTCAATTAAATAATAGTATAAATAATACATGCATATATATATATATATATATACATACAGAGAGAGAGAGAGAGAAAGAAAGAAAGAAAGAGATAAATAGATAGATATACACACACACATACACACATATATATATATATATATAAACATATATACATATATATAATACATACAAATATATATATAACGGGAAAGTTTACGAAAATAAACAAAAGACGAAGGCAGGTGGAGTACAAACAAACAAATGTATTAGTATAACGCTCAGGAATAGAAATAGAAAAAGTCTTTTACGTTTCGAGCCTATGCTCTTCGACAGAAAGATACACAGAAAAAAACAAGGAGAGAAACAAATGCATGTAAGAGCTAACGATCTATCATGGCATGTATAAACATGCACATACACTCACACACACACACACATACATAATGTCCTACCTGAGTGATATTGGAGTTAAGATAGCTGTAAAACGATGTCTAATGAAATGGAGAGGGAAGCAGGAAAATACCTTGTGATGGATATGGCAATCCCATGTGAGAGAAAAACTAAGAACTAAGAACAAATCCTCGCTTTGTAAGAAAACAAATTAGCTGCCGCATAGGTGGAATGGTTACGGCTGCACCCAGTTTGGTACAGTGGGTACATGGAAAACTGAGGGAAGGAAAAAAAATATGTTATGGTGTGGGCCGAAAGATCCTGTAAATTGCTTGATTGCATCAGTGCTGTTCAACACTGCTGGGGGTTAAAATACTGTTGAAAGGTGCCAAGATTATTGTGAATTCTAGTGAACAGTTGATAAAGGAGTGTCCCACATTACATGATGTTGGTAACATTATATATATCTCAACCCATACCAGCATGGAAAACAGACATTAATTCATGAGGAGGATGATGAGATATATATATATATATATATATATATATATATATATATATATATATAGATATATATATATATATAGATATATATATATATAGATAGATAGATAGATAGATAGATAGATATACATATATATAGACATAGACATACATACATACATATAGACATAGACATACATACATATAGACATAGACATACATACATATATATGTATATATATATATACACACACACACATATGTATGTGTATATATTTATATATATTTATACGTATATACATACACACGCGTGCGCGCGCATGTTTGTGTGGTGTGTGGAGAGTGTGCGTGTGTGTGTGTGTATCATTGGTTATCTTAATCCGAAGATTAAGTAAACCCACCAAATATTTTATGAATTCAATACATGGAATGTAGAGTGATTTACGATTATTTTTACCATCATCATCATCACCATCATCATCATCATTTTTCCTTCATATGAATTTTATGGTTCTTGTTTTAAATAAAAGATTTTTTTCAAAAAATCCTCACCTTCCATCGCTTTCCCTCTTTCTCTATCTCTCTATACATCTCTCTCTCCCTCTCCATCTCTATCTACATCTTTATCTCTGTGTGTGTTCTGTACGTGTATACACAGACAGACTGGCAGACAGACAGGTTCATAGGGACGGATAGATTTATATATAAATACATAAAATGTATACATACGATATATGTGTGAGTATGTATCCATAATCTGTGTGTGCATGTGTCTGTATTTGTGTATATGCATGAATATGTGTGTGTGTGTGTGTGTGTCTGTGCAGAAGTATTTTTATAATACACACACAGAACACTATAAAAACACTTATACACATCCATACACACTCACACATACATGCGTATATGTGAGAGTGCATGTATGTATATATGTGTGTGTGTATATATATATATATATATATATACATACACACACACACACACATATAAAATATATATACATATATAGATGTGCATATATCTGTATGTATGTATATACATATCTATACATATATATGTATATATATATACATATATATATGTGTGTGTGTGTATAGATATGTATATACATACAAATATATATATGTGTGTGTGTGCGCGTATGTGTGTATATATGTATATATGTATGTATATATCTGTATGTGTG
This sequence comes from Octopus sinensis, assembly GCF_006345805.1. Taxonomy (NCBI): domain Eukaryota; kingdom Metazoa; phylum Mollusca; class Cephalopoda; order Octopoda; family Octopodidae; genus Octopus; species Octopus sinensis. The sequence continues at coordinate 13,498,489 of NC_043010.1, forward strand.
TGTGTGTGTGTATGTATAATATATATATATATATATACATACATAATATTTCACGGTTAACATCTAGGATTGCTATGAATGTAAATAAAAATCCAAATTGAAGGAATGGAATAGGTAAAATCCTCGCCACATGTTTCCTGGCTAGCAGAACCTCAGAAGTAATTTCCATCCTCTCCCCACCTCTCCTCATCTTAACAACTTTAGACAATTGCCTTCTCCCATATTTTATTTCTTCATACAAATGTTATTCTATTTTGTTTCCTAGCTTCACATCCCCATTCTTCACATTTTCACAGCTTCACCATCTCCTGCAAGTCAACTCAGGATCCCTTGACAACAAAGTAACTTTCATTTAACTAAGGTATCTTTGGTCTGATGGGTAACTAGTGGAGTACCCCTCTCATTGAGTAATTATTACTTTTGAGGCTCTGCTAATTAGGAAACATATGTAGCCTGGATGTTACCTGCTCTATTCCCACAATTTGGATTTTTATTCGCATTCATAGAAAAACCTAGACGCTTACCATGA